>NC_134118.1:32635000-32840000 GCF_040939455.1 Microcebus murinus | reverse complement strand
AAGAATTCTTAAGTATGTGGAGTTCATCTTGAATTGTAAGGAATGATTAATTACAAACACAACATCCTTTTCTACTCGAGTTACAGACGAAGCTTGGTGGACATGCACAGCTAACATGGAAGTACTATAATTTAACTGAAGTCTTTGTACAGACAACAAACCTGTTTCTGCAGCCACTATTGTTAGTCTCTTGATTCATAATGACTTAAGCACACTTGACATCAACTGCATCAAGATGTGACATGTTTTATAAAAAAAAGAGAAAAAAAAAACATTTAAAGTAAAAAAAAATATTTTTAGGTATTTTCACAAACAAACTGGCTTTTAAATAAATTTGCTTCCATATTGGTTGGATAAGACAAAAAGCAATTAAACTGAGTGGGAAGTGATTGAAAAAGGCTTTAGGTATCAGTTCCATATTTTTCAAAGCCAAATATGTAAATGCTAAGGAAAGAAAACAAAGAGAAGATTCCAATCTTGTAATTTAATATTGTTATTAAAACTTTAATGTATCCTATTCTTTAACATTTTGGTGTTACTATAAAATTACTTGGCAATGCTTGACATTTGAAATAAACATTTTTCTATTGTTTTATTTGCAAGTGGTCCAATTAATTTTGCTTAGCTACAGTTTGGTCATAAATCAAGTGAGTTTAAAGACAATATCAAGTTGTTAGGTTCCCAGAGAAAATTTCCCCGTTTTAAAAAGCCAGGAGATTATACAAGTATAAACCTGCCCCAGAATAATATCTGAGTCTGTTTTTGTTATGTCTCACTATACATAAAGAAATATTTGTTAACACAAAGCATTTAATCTATATAGATAAATGCTAATAGATTTTAAAAGCTTATATTAAAAAATAAATATCAGAATGTGTGAGATTCCATTATTAAGGTGTTTGAGCTTACAGAAGTGTTAGTTGTAAATGAAGTCAGAAATGCCTTGAAAGTATCTTTTTAGATAGTTGCCCATTGATCAAATTCTATAAACTTAATATAATTTTTTAGTTTTAGGATTATAAAAGCTGTCATAACCTTATATATTATGAATATTTTAAATATGTTTGAGGCACCTGCAATGTAGTTGCATCCCATGGCCATCAATAAAAACGACTCTAATGTATTATTTTTATATTCATTCCTCAGGAGGAATGGCTATTTTAAAATGCCCAGTGTGGATAAAATGCCACATTTCTGTAACTTTTGACTAAAGAGGATATATTTCTCTAGTTATTAAATTTAAAGGATCTATCTTTCCCTTCCTAAAATATTTTTTTTATTTCCATTAAAGCCCCCCCCCATTAAATTGATTTAGGGTTTTAATCAATTAAAAACATCCAGTAGTTATTTTTAATATTTGTATTCTTGTTATTTCTTCAAGTAAGCCTTTGTGTAGCACTTCATATTTTACAAAAATCACTAAAACATTCTTATTTATTATATTTCACAGAAGGGAAGGAAAACCGTAGGGTTTAACAGTAACCACTTGCATTGAACATGGTGGCATGTGGTATCATGATATTCTTCACTAAATTTATCTGTCCCTAATCACAAATTCCAAGATAATAAAATATAATTTTAGTGCATATCTCCTCATCAGGAATGTTGGAGGTGCATATTAAGTTTTAATAATAAATGCTAGAATGACCAAATTGCAGACTAATTGTTTCCATATTGTACTTAAAATGAGTTTTTAAAAAATGAACAAGAAATGACTATATATAATTAATGCTATTTATTGTACCTCTGGGCCTACTCTTCTAAAAATTGTAGCTTATCAATTTTTCTCTGTCAAGCTTGAACTTATGTAAATAATTGAAATAATGTAAAGTTATATTTTCATGTTTTTATAGATACAACATAACAAGAATACATAATGTAAGAGTATTTCCACTATGGATAATGTTGATTGGATAATGCACATCTCAGTTACAATCAGTAATCATAGTTTAATATCCATGTAACGGTGCATCAATATATTGCTATATAAATATGTCTGTGTGCATATAAGTGAAAAGTGATCAAACAAGAGTGATGACAGCTGTCTAAAGGTTTTTTTATTCATTTTATATAAAAACTGTTATGGAAAGACCAAAATGTTTATGAACTATTCTTATGTAAATTTACAACTGTCCTTTACTGTACTTTTTTTGTTTACAGTATAATATCTTATTTTCTGCTATGTTAAGTGGGTGTCAAACTCCAAGGAGACATACACTTTCTACAACTTCTATTGAAGATATTGGAATTTCCAATTTTTCATGTGTACTATGTCAGAAAATGCTTTTGATTTTATTTTTAAATCTAACATCGGATGGCTTTTTCTGAGTGTTGTAAAAACTTCAATCATACATAAAACATGTTCTTACAAAAGGCAAAGATCTTTATTTTTTTTTACCTAATAGTACTTCAAACCAATAATAATGAAAAACCAAAAGGGTATTTAACTTTATTCCCAAACAAACCCAACTGTTTCTACTGAAGGAGATCTTTGCTCAGTTTATATGTCAGTTAGGTACAAATGTAATAGCATAGAAATAACTTTTTGTAAGCTAAAATGATTAACAATTCTGGCATTCCATACCTACATCATCAAGTGTTTGGGGCATAAATAGAAATATAGGTATTAAATACATGACTCATTTTATGACTGGTATACTCTGCTGCTAGAATATCATGCATTACTATCATCAGCCATCCCATGGTATGTTGTCAGTTCAGCTGCTGTGATAGTCATATTTAAGAGCAGAAAGTTAACTTCCTTTAAACATTCCATGATTTGTTTCAAAAGATGCATTCATTTATTGTTTTACTGAGAGAGAATATTAATGATAACTAAAACTCTTGCCATTTTGATTAAGTATTTTTACAAACATGATCATTTTAATATATAGACAATCCTATTTAGGTATATTTAAAAATTAAGACATTTTAGTTTTTCAAAATTGCACATTAATCTTTTAATTTTGCAGATTTTAATATATTTAATGTTTATTATGAGTATATTAATGTATCTGCTTAAAAACACGGTAATCTTAACTTTCAGATCTGCAAATACTCTAAATATTTTGGTGGTCCTGGCAGTAAATTGAGCAAATGAAAAAAAGTATTAACAATATCATAACCCTACAGGATGATTTCCAATACAACACCATGGCAATACCATTAAAGAAACACTTGTTGAAATTATTCAGGAGACAACATTATGTGATTTCCTCTCCTTCTTCCATCCCCTATGTCAACATATTCTAGAAGTGCTGGTCTAGCAAATTTAAACAAATAAGTTTCACTCTTACCCTACAATGTCTTTGTGGGTATTTAAACTTGTTTTCTGCTGGATAGAGTTGATTATGTATTGCTTTTTAAAAGCCCACTAGTCCGGCATGTAAAATGTAAAGTAATTCAGGCAGATATTAGTTTTTCCTTTAATTCAAATGAAATAAGTAGTTATTCTGAGCGGATTAGTCACATAAGTTGTCTATATTATAAATTTTAATTTATAATGTGTGATTATTAATAATGTTCTATGAGCTTTGGAGAGTTTTACTGGTTTTGTTTCACAAATTTCATATGAACTCTCAACAAGCTTATTAGAGGAAATATCAGAATGATATAAAAATGATATAAAAATGATAAAAATAGAGTACATTTTATGCAAGGAGTCCTAATACTTACAATTGGTTTAACTTTAATCACCAACAAAAAGATGGGTAAGTATAAATGAATCATCATGATATTCTGAATGGGAAATTGGAGATGCATTAAGTGGTTTGTAAAAGTTGCATCATATTTAAAAAGGGGCAGGGGGGAGGTAGATTCCGTCTCCTAATGTGTCGTTTTGCCTAGATAGACCACAACACCGGAAATTCTATTAGGTACTAATCAATAAATTATATTTTCCCTATTTCTGTGTTTTGAAACAACAAGTCATAGACAGCATATGGCACTCTAAGTACATGTATGTATGAACATGTTATGTAAACTTGATGGTAATCAAACACAGAGACTAACACAAATGCCCTAAGATCCAATGAATATAGGAAAATACCTAGAGCAAATCTGGGTTGTAAGAATTTGTTCATGTGTCTTATATCCTGTCTCTATTCATTTCCTTCTTGCTTTATCATTTTGTATTCTCCTCTTGCCCTTAAGTACAACTGCCATTTTTCATATATTATACTTTAAATGGCATCTCATTTTTAGTTTCATTCACCTTGCTTTTTTTTTTTTTCCTGTTATTCCGTCTATTTCCGGCTTGTCTTTCATAACAGATTTTGATTTGAGGGCACTTAGAATGCAGTTCATTTTGTCAAAGACAGGACTGACAGTTTCAGAGTCTTCTTAATAACTATAATAAATAACTAAGAATTTCTGAAGTGAAGTAAAAATTTCCTGTTAAGCTCTATTTCTGTATCACTCACATATTCTGACCAGATAATTGCAAATTTATTGTATTCTATGTCTCACAATCTATAGAGTTTCTGTAGGAACTGAGAGGCTCTGAATTAGTCTCATTCATCTCTAGGATGAATGAGAACTCTATTTTTCATGTTTGTTCATCAGAATTCCTTTCTAAAGCCACTTTAAAATGAGCACAAGTCAATTCTGTATTTTAGTTCCACTCTCAAGCACTTCCAGATTATTTTTTAATTGCTTTTTTTCCCCTACTAGGTATAAGTAAATTTTGCTATTTCAGAGCCAAATTCCTTTTTGCATGAACTCACTATTACTTCATTGGATATGCCTGAATTCACTGAATGAATTTGGTCATTTTTCTTTCTTTTTTTTCCTTTCAGGTTAATGTGCCAATTTCATTTTACTGTAAATTGGAATGTGGGGGAGTGGATTAAACTCTTGGGAGGGAGTCAAACCCAAGATTCTAGCTTTATCTTCCCTTTATCTCACGCCTCTCTTTGTCTCTGTCTCTTCAACTGGAATATTTGGATACTAGGACTGTCTCACTGGAATTATGAAAGGAAATTTGATATGACTATTAAAGACAGAATGCAACATTATATCTTTTTAAAAATAATATTTGAAGAAATGGGTTCATGCATTGGAGTGCCACTTGGTGCAGAAGAAGTTTTCGAATTTA
This sequence comes from Microcebus murinus, assembly GCF_040939455.1. Taxonomy (NCBI): domain Eukaryota; kingdom Metazoa; phylum Chordata; class Mammalia; order Primates; family Cheirogaleidae; genus Microcebus; species Microcebus murinus. The sequence goes on along the minus strand of NC_134118.1, from coordinate 32,834,905 downwards.
GTTTGAAATTGGTTTCATTATATCAAAAAATTAGTAAAACAGTTATATCTTGTAACTTTCATTAATTAATCCATTTATTCCATCTAAAAATATTTATTGAATGTGTTCAGCTATAAATATCTACTCAAGTAAGGGTTAAATTTAAAGTCTCTGTTCTGAGGATTAAGTATTATATATTTTTTAAAAGATGTAGACTTTTGATCTCATTCACATCAAAATAGTATTGTGATTATTTGGATTACTCTGTGACTATTAAAAGTTACATATTTCTGTCCAACAATTTTTAACTAAAGCCATTCAAACATTAATTTAGGACACATGTCTCATAACATTAATCAACAATTTTCTTAAATATCAACTCATACTAACGTTTTCCTCCCTCAAAAAATGCTTAGATTATGTAAATTGTGTTTGTCTATAAATTTTTTATCCAATGAATATTTCCATCTTTATTCGCAAATCCCTTCACAAATACCAGAGATTGGTAGTTCTAAATTTCTGCCACCTGTATAACTTACATGTGTCTAGAATCTATGTCTTTATGTCTTTAGATAAGGTTAATTCAAATATCAAATATCAAAGTATTTTTGACAGCAGTTAAACAGCATCTTACATTCAAACTACAACAAAAATTAGAGAATATATATACACGTGTTCAGAACAAGCTGATAATTTTTCAACCAAGGACCAGTAAATCAGAATTTATTACTAAAGATGCTTAAAATGAATATCACTATTTATCATTGTTTACTTGATTTTATTTAAATATTTACACTAAATCACATCTAAATTCAATGAAGGTAGTTTGTTTCAGATGGTAAAGGTTTTAGGGAAATTTTAACTTCTATTGAATTTCCTGGAAAAATAAAAGTGTATTGTGGATTTAGGAACAGATATGTTATAGCTATGATATTTCAATGATTATCGCCCATTATATAGGTAAGGAAATCCATCTTGTAAGCATCAGAATTGAAATCAATTATAAATTAATTGATGAATATTTTCCATTTATTTTTATTTGCATTTTTATAAAGCAATTTAGAGGTTTTTAAATGTATAAATCACATTTTTTTCCAGCATTTTATGGTCAAGAATTTTGTGGTATGAAAAATCCTGTGCTTATCGGAATTTTAAAATTTAGGCTGTTGGGTGCATTTGGCTCATTTCTAAAATCATTTTTGTGTAAATATTTACAGATTTCAAAGGAAATCACCTCATGAAAATTAATTTGCAAGTTTTTTGAAGCAATTATGTAGAAAATAGAAATCTGTAATATTATGAATTATATATCTTGCTTTGCCTATGCCTTCTACCTCCTCACCTTTCCAAATTACACCGTGTTTGGTTGACGTTCTCAACTGAGACAATAGTTTTATTGATATCTAAGTCATGTGTTGCAATCACATGTTATAGTTAATTTTACATGATTCCTAGATCATAGACATGTCGATCTTTGCACATCCTTCTTGCAACTATGTGCCTTATTTCACAGTGAGGTTAATGTGGATTATCAGTATGCAGATGCCATCTTTATTTGGGGTTCTTTTTAAATTAAAATGCATTCTTGGATTTATAACTATATTTAGTCTGTATCTTAAAAGGCTTCCTAGTCTGTTTTATGTGCATTATCTTGTCAGCTATTTGTGTTAAAAAGATAAACTTGTCTTTGTTCATTTTTATTTAATGTTGTTTGCATTTTTGTGTGTGTGTATGTTGATGTGCATATTAAAAAAATTCCACATTTTTTGTAGCATTTATTCTGACATTTTTTATAACATTGTTAACATAGATTCTGAGTCTTTAATTCAAAAAATTAAATAAATTGGAATAAACTATTATGGATATTTTAAAAGTTTTCAAAATAAATTAAGCAATCATTTAGGTTGGACACATAAGAGTCAAAGTAACTAAACTCAAACTCAAAATTATACCATGCTGTTTTTATTTGAAATTTATTTTAAAGTGTTTGATTCTTCAAAATTAAATTTCCAAGATTTGTAGTTCATAATTAGCTATCAGAGAATCTACACATGGCAAAGACTTTGGATTCATGTTTATACTGTCTCATCTTTTGCATTTTCTTCATCAGAAAAACAACTTATGAGAAATAAAATCACACTTCAGTTTTGGAAATAATTTTCTGGAGATCAAAAAAAGGATATACCCCAGATATCTGAATAACATTTTCTAACATGAAAGGATAATAAGTTATCCATGTAAGTTTCAAAGTGTTATGATCATCTTCAGGAGATCCTAACTCATTGGCCAACAGTAAATAGCTAGTAAATGACAAGTCGGGATTATAACCAAGGTTTGATTTCTTCTTTCAATGCTTTCCTTTTTTTTTTCCTTCACCAGAGAAGATCTTTTTGTTCTCATATAAACAGCTATATATTAAGACATTAGGAATGTTCTATTCAGAAGGATACTCCCCCTCCAATAATTAATGTCTTACCTTTTGAATTAGGATGCCCCCTTGCAATTGAATTTGTATTCAGAAACTTTTCTCACTCTGAGTGGGATATAATATCATAGAATTGGCTGTAGAAACATCATGACAATTAATAGAAATATAATTTTAAATGTTACTGCAATATATATTTTTTAAAGTAAGTAATGCTATTTATTTTTATTTATATCTTAAATACTTAGGACAAAAACATACTCACTCACTCAGTCTAATAATTAGTAAAGAAAGATACATGTCCATCTTTGCTTAATGGTTGTAATAAAATCTTTTCTGAAAAAGGTGGGATTATAAATACAAACACAAGTTGTCATTATTACATATTACATATTAATTTGCTTCTAAGAATGTGAAAACATTTTGCAAATAAAAATATGCAGACCTAAAGTCATTGATTATGTAAAGTCAAATATGTATTTTGCTGCTTTATTTTTTAGATGTTTATAAAGATAGTGATGTTAGTTCTATTTGATTATAACATGATAATATCTTGGTTTGTAGCTTATGTAAAACTTCTTCACATAAAAATTTAATATTATCCTACAGAAATGTGTAAATTTCAAAGCACTTTCATGTTTGATTTGTAGATTTATAGTCATTATTCTCACATCATATTATTCCTATTGCCATACTGTCTTTCTCAGTACAATGGCATTACAAGAAAACATCTCAAATCATAAAATTTATTTTACCTTGGAAAAACATGCATGCTTTTACTATTTTTACTTTCTCTGCTTCACTCTTATTTTTCTTATAATATGCCTTATCCATCTGGACAGCTCTTTTTATAGACATCGACATGACAATGATTGCTTGGTCTTTTAACTTCCCTTTCCTTATTATTAGATCCCACAAAAATGTTTCCCATACACAGGTAGTAAAAGCCCCTTGAAAGTAAGTAGCATGTAAAAGTTTTCCTTTCTTATAACACTTCACCTGTATAACCCATATCCACCTGCTCCAAGCAAAGCTGATTAAATACTTTTTTGTTGTCTCAATGCTGTACCTAGTGGAAATCTCTCTAATACAGCAATGATGCTATACTCTAGTGGTTTGCTTAAATATCTGTTTCCTTTAATAAAGTGCAAGCTTCATGGATTAGGGATTAAATATGTCTTATTTATCTTTAAGTACTTAATCGTTTTTGAAAATGATGATAACTTACAGCTACAAAGCACACATCATGTGCCAGGTATTGCATTATGAAATACATACTATTGTTATGGTCCTCATTTTACAAATAAGGAATTTCAGGTAAAAAGGCACAGAGAGATTAAATAACTTGCTCAAAGTCACATAGTAGGATGTAGGAGAAGATTTTTACCTGGGCATGATGATTGCGGAGTTAGTTCTTGTACTTTAGTATCTCCACATGAGAAGAGATGGGTCACAGTAAAATGCCATGTGGTAAAAATGTGTTTTATGATAAAAATAAAATAGTAAGCTAAGGGTTTGACCTACCAAATAGCCATACAGGTGCCCAGGGCATAGATTTATAACAAGCACTCATACATCACTGGAAAACATCACTGAATATATAATGAAGTGGAGAAAAGGGTGTTTAGTGAAGTCCCCATGAGATAGTAGTAGGTGTAGTTGGGAAGATTAATAAGTCACTTAGGCTAGAGTGAGTTCTCTGACAGATGTGCTTTGGTAATAATAGAGAACTGCTGAACTGCCATCTGAAGAAAGTATCTCGCATTAACTGTGTAGATTTTGCTTTGCTGTTTAGAGCCAGAGTAGAATTGGTAGGAAAATAGACGCAAAACATAAATCACTCCCTTCTCCTCAGAAACTGTTTTATATTGCATTATTTTTACATAATGCTGTTTTTTTAAAAAAAGTTATATTTTATGACCAGATTCCTAAAAAAAAAAATGTATTGTTTCAAACTAAATGGAATGTATTGTTTCAATTTCTTCTTAACCACATTCACTGACTAAACCTTCACTGTCTATATAATATGAATATAGATTTTTCCAGGGGATATTTTTCCTATCTCAACTCTTTTCACATTACACACACACACACACACACACACTCTCTCCCTCCCTCTCTCCCTCTCTCCCTCTATCTCCACATATTTCTATCTCCGTCCCTCTGGGGAAAACCAATTTTTTCCGCTATGGATTTAATTGTCCTTTCTGTGCTGAGGTTTCCCAAATGTGTATGGATAGCCCCATTCACCTTCCTCAGTTTCAGACCTGTATATTCTACTGTCCAGTGGACTTATTGTTACCAATATTAATATTATTAATAATAATGGCTAATGTTCATTGAAAAATCTGTCAGATGCCAGTCAATACTTTAAACATATTACATATATCAACAATTTTAACACAGAAATAAAATTCAATTGATATTATCATTATTTCCATTATATCTAATGCAATAGAGATAAAAAAGAGATTAAATAACTTGTCCTAGGTTTCAACTGCAGTTAGAGATCTCCATAGGCTCTTTAACCTGAACAGCCTTCCAACTGAATTCATTATCTTACCAGTAAAAATTTTTCCTCTTTCTGATAAGTCCCCTGTGATTATATTGGGCCTTTAGACGACCATTGTAAATGCGAACCTTCTTACATGCAGAAAAAACATAAACCACATTTTCATCATTTGTGTAAATGTAAGAAAAAACATTTTATAGCTAATCTTTCCTCCTTCATAATTCACATTTCAGAACATATAAAAATACTAACCAAGGTGCTTTGAACATTTATGAATCCAATAGAAAAAAAAAAATCCCCAAACAATCCGTAATGGTTTTGTTCCTTAAGTTGTAATTCATTTCATTTTAGCAATTCATCATCTTTCCTTGTGTTAAGAATCACATCCAGATTGTCTTATGTCAGAGTCCCAGAAGGCTCATGTTGACTTTTGGTGCACTTATTTAATTATATATTTATTTACTCAATGAATATTTGTTCAACATGTATTGTGTGTCAGACTATACCATAATACATAGTTCCACTGTCAGTTAAATTTCATCTCGTTTGAATGAAAAAGCAAATTATTCAAGACTTTCTTTAAATTCCTTTACTTTCACTTGGTCCTTACATATGCCTCAATCCCTCTTGCTATCTCCTTTTTATATTACTAATTCTTATGCAATGTGGATTTAAATTATTTTTCAATTCATCCAACAACTATTTATTGAGCACTCACCCATTGTATTGTACTACGATAATACAGGCTTGAATAAAGCACACAGAGTCCTTGCCTGCCCTCTTAGAACTTCTGGTGTAACTGGTACGAGATTTGGCACAAGAATCACACACAAAACTTAGAGTTATGAAGAGGAAGAATGTGCCATGGGAACAAGGCAGGCCTGATCTCTTCTGAGTGGTCCCTGGGAGGCCTCCTGGGGACAAGTGACATTTAAGCTGAGACTTAAAGGACAAGTTGGAGTTATGGAAAAGGAGAGAATGTGTCGGAGGAAGACCATTTCAGATAGAGGAGACAGAGCTTGGCAAATCTGAGGAATTAGAGAACATCAGATAAATCTAGACAGGGGTTCTCAAACTTTTTAAACAGGGGACCAGTTCACTGTCTCTCAGACCTTTGGAGGGCCGTTGGAGAGTGTGGTGCACATTCCACACATGTGCACTGTGGGCCCGGGACCAGTTGGCTGCTAAGCAGGACAGGCAGCTGCGGCAAAAACACCCGGTGGGCCGGATAAATGTCCTCGGTGGGCTGTAGTTTGAGGACGCCTGACTAGAATATAGACCACCAGGGGGATATGCTGGAGTGATGTCTCTCTTGCACCATCCATTGGCTTTGGCACGCTGTCTCTACTATGTACCTCTTTGTAGTTTCTGAAATATTTCATTCAGGAACCACTCATCAGCAGGGGCATATTGCCTCCTTTCCAGAGCATGATGTTTGCTTGAAAAGATGTGACATTCATTTGTTCCTTACAGTAATCATATTCGGACTCATGACTACTAATTTGACTCATAAAGAACAGATGAGGAATATACCCCTGTTCAGAAGGCTATGAAGTGTCGGAACCAGAATTTAGAGCCAGTTCTTTGGCTTCCAAACCCTGATCTTTCGATTGTATCATGGTACTCTTCTGTCCAGTGAGAAAATGTTAGTGTGGTTAGAACCATTGTCTCACTTTCCTGTACAGAAAATGACCTGTACATCAGAAAATGACCTGTACATGTGCTTTTCAAATGTCATGTTTTGTTTACACTGGAATGAATTTTTATATCCTGAAATAGGTCCAAATACTTCTCCTCAACAAATTTTTCCTCTTTCTCCTTAAAAAGATCAGATGAATCTCTATGTTTCCCAAGCTTTCTACTAGGTTTGCTATGCTGTTTTCACCTTATTATTGGTAAAACAGATTCTGAAAAGCTTGTTATATATTGTATGTAATACTTCACTCACCAAACATTTACTGAGCACCTATCAGTAGCAGGCATTGTGCCAACAGATGGAGATACAGAAGTGAACAAAAGTGGAATAAGTTTTTATTCTTATGCAGATTACTCTCTTTTAAGGGGAGCTGGCAATAAACAAATGGACAATGAAATACGTATCAGGATACAATGAGCACTATGAAACAAAATAAAGCAAGGTACAGAAGTAGAGATGGATGGGGGTATTATTTTTTATAGAATGGCCAGGAAAAACATGTTGCCCTGAAATATGGGTAAAATTTGAGGAGAAACATAAATGAAATGAGAAAGTTTTTTGAAGGTTTGAGCAAAGAGAGTAGGAAGCATAGGTATCTAGACTTATAAGGTGAGGCTGAAATAGCTGAGACAATTCCAAGAGCAAATGGCTTGCACACTGTAAGCTGGAAGACAGTAGTTAGACATGAGCTATGTTGGCCACTGTAATCTACCCTGGGCAACAGATCAAGACTCATCTCTAAAGTAATTAAAAAATGAAATAAGGAGAACTAGTAGTCTAGCTATTTAGAGTTGTGGGTCATGTTAAGGATTTTATTCAAGTGTGATAGGTGCCAAGGAAGAATTTGAAACAAGGAAATATTAATAACATGATTGGATTTTTGTATTAGGTCATTAAATATTAAATGTCCAATTTCTGATCATAAGTATAGTTTATTCTATCTCAAACAAGAATCAGTACAATTAATCAAAGTATGTGCCTAAACTATCAACATAGTTTTGCCATCTTAACAGTAGCTTGTTTATGTCAGCAGCAAAGAAGCCTGGAGAGTGAGTGGCAATGAAATCACAAAAGGCCTTTTCCACAGTTTGTTGAGGATTGAACATTTTTCCTTGCAAGAAGTGGTCCAAAGCCTGGAAGAAGTGGTAGTCAGTTGGTGCATACCATGAATGACAGAGAGTTTCCAATTCCGGCCTCTGTAGTTTGAGCAGGGTTGTTTGTGTGACATGTGGTCAAGCATTGTCTGAAAAGAGGATTGGCCTGTCTCTATTGACCAATCTTGGCTGCTTAATCACAAATGTCCTCATCATTTCATACAATTGGTTGCAGTCGACATCTGCTGTAACTGATTGACCAGGTTTCATCAAGCTATAGCAGATAGTACCAGCACTAGGCCACCAAACAGACACCATTAGCTTTTTTTGCTGAATATTCAGTTTTGGACTCTGTTTCGGCACTTCATCTTTGTCCAACCATCATCCTGACCACTTGTGATTGTCAAAAAGAATCCATTTTCATCACATGTTAACAGTATGGTGTAGAAATGGTTCACCTTTATATCATGAAAGCAAAGAAAGGCAAGATTCGAGACAATTTCTCAGCTGATGTACATTTAATTCATGTGGAACCATCTATACAGCTTCTTTACCTTGCACATTTGTTTCAAATGGCCCAATATTGTTGGAGGAGTAACGTTAAACCTTGCTGCTGATTCACACGTAAGTTGAAATGGATTCGCTTCCACAACAGCTTTCAGCTCATTATTATCAACCTTGGTCTCAGGTCACCCACATGGCCCATTTTTAAGATTTTACCAGAATAGAACTTCTCAAACCATAGCGTTCATAAGCCACATCCTTTCCAAAGACTTCATTGATATCTTCAGCTGTCTGTGCTGTATTGGTTCAATGACAGAACTCATATTCGAAAATAATACGAATTTTTGACTTATCTATGGTTTCACAAAAATTGTTCTAAAAATATGTGAAAGATAATCACAAGCCAAAATGTATGTTTGAAAGCCAGGATATATCTTCACAATAAAAATAAAACAAGAAGTGTCAAAGTGAAATGTTACAGATGTCAACTATCAAACTTAGTACTTAAGGAAATCGGATAATTCATACTTAATAACCTATGTTACAATTGGCTATGGTTCAAAAAATAACTAGCATTTACTGAGGGCTTTTGAAGTGCCAACACTTTGCAAAGCATGCTACCTTGAGTGATTTCTTTCATCCTCAGATCAACTCTAAGATGCATATTATATTATTTTCTGTATTTCACAAATGAGTAAACTTAGATCCAGAAATTAAGTGACTCTCACATGGTCACAGAGCTGGTTATATTTGAGCTGGTCATTGAAACCTACAAGTGTGAGAGCAGAGGCCAGGTGCTCACCCACTGTCTGTGGTTCCCCAAGGAAACAGACCTCAGAGGGTATGAGCAAAAGTCAGCCCAGTTAGAAGACAGGTGAGAGATGACAGCTGGCATGGTGTGAGACACAGGTGAATTAGGGATAAACTTTGAAGAGGAATCCTGAAGGACATGAGGATCAACTGCAGGTGAAGGTGTGGACTGACAGTAGGTGAACAGTCGTGTTCTTTACTGAGATTGCAAATGAGGAGGGCCAGCAGCAGGTCTTTTTTTGTTTGTTGTGTTGTTTGATTTTGTTTATTGGATAAGGGTAGACAATCAAGAGGTTTATTTAGGTTTGGAAGAAGTTTGAAGTACTTAGGTTGGCCAGTGAGTGAGAAGGTAAAGTGAGCATTTGGATATACTCATCTTGAGACATAAAATTTGAGAGTCATCAACAAAGAGATTGCATTTAAAGCCATGGGATTGGATAAAGTATAACTCAAGAGGTCTGAGTGTTGATTCCTGAACACTCTAATGTGTAGATGTAAGAGCATGAAGAAGAATCAGTGAAAAAGACAGAGAAGGAGTGGCCAGTGAGCTTGAGAGAAAATCCAGAGAGTCCAACATCCTGTAAGTAGACAGTTTAGTAGAATATTAGAGAGAATGGAACTTACAGAATTTCTATAGCAGGTGACTGCTAGGATGAACCACATAAGCTGAAACTGGTTACACAGAGAAAGGGGCAATGTTAATATCCCCTTAGACGCCTCTTTACACAACATGTCAAACTAAAGCATATTGAATACCAAATGTTCATTGTTTAATGAGTTCCAAAAACAAGGACCAAATTCCTATAGAAAAGGGTAGGAACTCATAATTTAAAAGCTCAAAAGACCACTGCTTATATACTGTCATGGTCACTGAAATAGAGGAGCTGTGTCAATTCCTAATACCTTGTGTCCCTTAGATACTACTACGACAGCACATTTTTGAGCACATTAGAATTATAGTGGGTGTCTTATTATCTAAGTTTGTGGGTGAAATAACTGGGTGGGAATAACTCTGGTTCTGGGTGTTGTGTTCACTTCATAAAAGCACATGAGCAATATACATTAAAATGAAATTCAATTACCTTAAAGATTGTTAAGCTGAGTATTTTCAACAATTTGATAGAAAGGGGTGTTAAGAGCATGAAGTTTGGAAGCAGACACATCATGTTCAAATCAAGTGGGAGTGCTACCACATACCATGAGTTAGTTGTAAATTAATTTACTCTCTCCCCTCTTTCCACATCAGGAAAATGGAGATAACAATATTACCTGTTCCTCAGAGTGACAAAGATTGCATGTATAATACATTAAGGTGCATAATACAGTGCTCAGCCTAAGGTAAAAGCTCAACCTATATTGCCTTTTATTGTACAATTCCTTATAAATTGTCTGTGAAGACTTATTTTAAGGGCTTACAAATGAATACATTTACATAACCACTTTCTTATCACTAAGCATGACGACTATTTCTAAAATTTTGTTAGTATTAATAATATTTCACTGAATGTAACTTTACATGACATTGTCTACACATTTGACTGGCATTTCTTTATATGTTTAATTTCCTTGCTTCTATTTTAGACTATTATTTATATTTCATGAAACCAAATTACAATTGCACAATAATAGCTGTGGGCTTGTTTTATTCATTTATCGATTTTTCTACCCAACATTTATCTCAAAGAGTAATAAGCCATTATAATATTCCTTTGTGTTAGATTTTCCTTAAATTTGTAGAGATAACTAAAGGGAAAAATCAGCTACAGCCCTAAAACTCCTTTTAAAATATGTATCTGGGGATATCTTTACAAAGCTATTTTATTTCAAGTAGGGTTTTACCCATGGCAAAGGAAATCTCCCCCAATTACAATTTAGAGAGTATTGTATATTATGAATCTCTTTTCTTTGGGTTAACTTTGTGTTATTCAGGACCTAAGTGATAAAGAAAATGTTTTTTTCTTGTTAAATGATTGTTGGTGTTTTAGGGGAATTATTGTCCAACGAATGGACTCCCTTTTCCATGCCAAGCTAAAAATAAATTAATCGAATTTCTTTATAAGGCATCTGTTGAAAAACTTGAAAATTCAATAGGCAGGAAGGCATCAGTCAGGAAAGGTGTTGTTTTTTTTTTTAAATCATTGTTTAATTTTTAAACAGAGCTCTTTATTAGTCTCTATTTTTATCAGAATGATTTAATCAGGACTTACTGGTACAGGTTTTTAGCCCTTCTGCAGATGAGGTTTCTTTCTCTGTAGAACTTTGGAAGTCACGTCACTGTTAACCTTCCCCAGCTGATGCCTTAGATGGGAGACAGCAAGGTCTGTTGGAGGACACGCTCTGTGAACCTGATTTGATCACTGATTCCACAGAGCAGGGTGATATCCCAGGGATGGCATCTGTTTACAACTCTTCCTGTTTTTATTCTAGGCACCAGAAGGACTGGACCCTATTAAGTCTCATAGAACAGCAATAATTATCATTAATAGTTTTAGAATTGACCTATGGCAGATATCAGATATAACTCTTGTAACCTTAAAAACCTAACCAATGGAAAGAATTACTGACTTTTTGGTCAAGCATACATGTAATTCTTTACAGAAACATATTACTTGTAGAAAAAGAAAGAATTTCTCTCAAAAGCATATTTGTGCTTAAAAAATTCATCCAACTCAAAATAAAAAGGTTTTTATTCCAAAACACTGCACAGTGATATGGGACCTTTTCCTATGAGGAAACAATTCTCTCTCAAAATATTTTAATGATTGTAATAAGGCTGAGCGAATGCTGTGAGCGTCGCCCCACTGCCCCGAGTTGAAATTACCAAGTGGAATCTGGGTTTTGTAGAATGAATCAGTGCTTTGGGTGGATTGTTAGTAGGCTGATGTTAGATATTCCTGCTAGTTCTAATTTTGCCGACCAGATGCTCTGAAGCTCAGCTTGTCCTTTTGGATCTGTGCTTTTTAATCTTATCAAGCTGCCTGCTTCTAAGTGTGAGGGTATTATTGTACAAATAAATAGACTGTTCTTTGGATTTGAATCTTGATTCTACCACTTCCTAGCAGAGTGATCTTGGGCAGGTTCCATCTCTATCTACACATCACTTGAATCAATTTGTGACATCAGAATTTTCATATTTATCTGGCAAGCTTATGGTGAGAAATAAATAATAACGTCGTGTGGCACCAACACCAACTAAGCTATAAATCGACTCCCCTTCTCCTCTAATCTTTCACTTCTTAAGTCTAACAAATTAGTAAGTACTGTTGGCTCTACCTTCCAAATATTTTCTAAACCCACCCACCTCACTCTGCCTCCTCTGTATTACCATGTCAGTCCATCAACCAGCACTTCTTTCCTAAAACACAAATTAACCTCATAAGTGTTCTCTCTTTCCACTCTTGCTTCCTCAGTCTTGGCATTTTATGTACGATCTGTAGAGTGGCCACAGGGAGCTCTTAAAAACACAAATATTATATGTATCCTCTGTTTCAAGCCCTCCAGTGAATTTCCATCTTATTCAGAATAAATCCAGACTTCTTCTCATGGCCGGCAAGGTCCTGCACCTCCTCACACCTCCTCCCATTCACTCCCATCTGCATGACTCTTCCCTTCTTCCCCTCTGATCCTGTCCTACCTACCCCGCCCTGCCTCTCCGTGAGGGGGCCAAGCTCTGCTGGCTTTAGGGCCTCTGCCCACGCTATTCCCCTCCCTTGAAAACATCTTCCCATAATGTGTCCCTTCTAGACTTTTCTTGTTATTTAGATTTTTTTTTTTTACTCTTCCCCAGCTTCTAATTTCAAAGAGCTGCTCCTCCAGTTGCTATCGATTAAATTACTCATTCACCATTATTTTGGCAGTACAGAAGACAGTCTCTTAAAGACAGTAACTACTCAAAAGTTGTAGGAATGATAAAGACATAAATCTCCTACTGTGTTTGACACTCAGTAAATGTTCACTTAAAATCATTGTCATGCATCCACCTGCTCGACTTCTACCAGGTAATTCTACTTCAGGTAGAACAAGCGTGTATGTCTCAGTCATATCTAATATCTCTTCAGTGAAATTGAAAAATAAACAGCCTTCAGCATTGACATTTTTACTTAACGCTTGTTGGATAGATGTTGTGATCTATGGTGTTCATAGATCTATATCAGCACTGCTTCATAACATTAACTAAATGGTTATCAAGAATGAGGAAACATAATAATGTTTATCTTCAGTCAGTAAAATATTCGACTGGTATCCTATTAATGTGAATTATATATTTATTTGACCAAAAATGAACAACAGTGTGCTGCAATGGGAAAAGACTGGCTTAGAGTTAGGAGAAAAACATGTATTAAACACTTATTTTATGATCGATGTTAGGTATAAACAGTGTTATAAAATGTGGTCCTTGCTCTCCAAGCAGCTTTTACTTTCATTCTGTTACTAAATATAATATGACCCTGTTTATTAAAAAGTTGAGCTATCGATTTTGGGAAAAAATACTCTCCAATCCAACGTTCTCTGCTATTCCTTGGCACGAAACAGCTTTTTCCAAGTGTGCATTTCAATTCCTCTTAAAATAGAAGAAAACAATATCCTCCGGTGTTTCTGAAGTTTCTTCAACCTTTTTATTGAAATCTGTCATGTAGAGGATATAGCTGCTGACATCACAGTGAGATTCTGTGGCACAGTAAGTTTATGGAATGCCAAGGTGAACAAGCTGGCATTCCTAAGGCTCTCTGATGGCATACCTATGGGAGACAGCTCTGTCCTGTCACTAGTCATAGTTGAAGACAAGGTACACCAGCATAACAAACAGCCTGGTCTTTCTCCAAGTCAGCTAAGGTTGGTACACAAGGGAACCTCAGTAAATATTTACCACATAGAGAAAAAAGCGCTAGAAAGCTATAACTGAACTATACCACCTAGCACATTTAAGTGTGTGTGTAATTATATATACTGACACTAATGTTAACAGACAAAAATGTGTGTGTGTCAATACGATTGTGTCAATATATGTACCTCTGTTAATATGATTTTTTTTTGATGTTACACTGTCCGTATATTAAGTAAAGCCTGCTTGGTTATGGTGAATTATGTTTTCTATATATTGTTGGGTTAGTTTTGTCAAAATTTTGTTAAAATTTTTATATCTGTGTTGGTAGTGAATCTTAGTCTATAATTTTTATTTTTTGAAATTTTTTTTCTTATTTTTATTCAGAGTAATGTCGACCTCAGAAAATGAGTTAGGTAATATTATAACCTCTTCAGTTTTTTTTGGAGAAGTTATATAATTGATATTAATTCTTCCTTCAATATTTGGTGGACTTCACCTGTGAAGCCATTGGTGCCTGGAGTTTCTTTGTGAGAAGGTTTTTAACTACAGATTTAATTTATTTATTAGATATAGAACTATTTACATGATCTATTACTTCTTAAGTACGTTTTGGTAGTTTGTGTCTTTCAAGAAGTGTGTCTGATTGTGGACGGTGTTGAGTTTATTGGCATGAAGGTGTTCCTTATATTCCCTTATTATACTTTTAAAACCTATAAAAACTGTAGTGATAATACCTTTCTCATTCCTGGTATTGGTAGGTTGGTACTTTGTGTCCTCTCTATTATTCCTCATCTATAGGCCTGGAGTTTTGTCAATTTTATTGATTTTCTCCAAAACTACCTTTTAATTTCATTAACATTCATTCATTATTATTTTTATGTTTTTGTTTCATTGATAACTGTTCTGGCCTTTATGATTTCTTTTCTTTGACTTTTAGCTCTATTTGCTTTTCTTTTAATGCTTTATTTAACTAGAATCTCAAATCAGTAAATAATTTTAGATCTTTCTTCTGATGTAATAGAGTTATTTATGCTACTACTTTCCAAGTAACATTTTAATTTCATCACACAAATTTTGACTTGTGTTCTTATTTTTATTCAATTCAAGATGCTTTCTAATTTCTCTTTTGATTCCTTTTGTGACTCACTGATTATTTAGAAGTAAATTATTTGGTTTTTGAATATTTGGGAGCTGTTTAGATAGCTTTTTGTTACTAATTCAAATTGATTTTGTGACCTGAGTACACATTTGGTATGACATACATACTCTTAAATGTACAGAGATTTGTTTTACGGGTCAGAATTTTGTCCATCATTCTTAATGCTCTGGGTGCAGTTGAAAAGAATGTTAATTCTGTAGTTAATGAGTGATCTTTAAATGACAAATAAGCCAAGGCGGTTGATGTTATCATGCAAGTTTATAATTTTACTGATAAGTTGTGCTATCCGTTATCAAGATGATGGTGTTTAAGTCTCTATCACTGTGAACTTTCTATTTCTTCTTAGAGATCTCTAAGTTTTCTCCTCATGTCTTTTGAGTTTCTGTTATTGAGTTCATAAGTATGACTACTATATCTCTTGATAAATTGACCATCTTAATAACTATTATAGTTATACAATTTTTTCTTAATCTATTGTGTCAGATATTAATATAGCCTCTCTAGTTTTCTATAATTACTGTTAGCTTGCATATCTCATCCATACTTTATTTTTAATTTATTTGGATCATTGTATTTAGGGTGGATTCACTATAGGCAGCATCTAGGCCAGTATTTATTTTTTATTCAATTTGATAATATCTGCCTTTTAATTAGGGGTAACAAATAGACATTTAATATGATTTTTGACATGGTTGGGTTTAAGTATACCATCTTGAAATATATGTCACATCTCTTATATGTGTCCTTTATTTCCTTTATTCCATTATTTATGTTCTTTAGAGGATAGATTTTTTTTCTTTAGAATGTAGAATATACACATCATAAAATAGAATTCTAAGATTCCATTTTATTTTATTTTTGACTTCTGGAGCTATAACTCTTTGTTTTGTTATTGTACAGGTTACTTTAGGGTTTGTAGTATATAGTTTTAACTTATCATAGTCTACCTTGAAGTGATTATACATTATTCAAATATAGAATTAGAACCTCATAACGGTATATTTATTTTTTCTCTTCTGTTTTTGTGCTATTATTTTTAGACATTTTAGTTCTGCATGTAAGTGCTGCATTACACTGTTCTTATGTTTGCTTTACACAATTAATTATGTTTTAAAGACATTTAAATAATAAGAAAATGCCTCTTATTCCCCCATGTAGTTACCATTTCCTGTGCTCTTTGCTATTTTGAGTAGATCCAGATTTCCATCTGGTATCATTTTCCTTTTTTTTTTTTTTAAGTACTTCTTTTAATATTTATTGTAGTGATGGTCTGCTGGTAATGAATTATTTCAGCTTCTTTTTATTTCTGAAACATCTTTATTTCACTTTCCTTTTATAAAGATAATTTTCTTGGTTTAAAATTCCAGATAAAAATATACACATATGTATATGTATATGAATATGTGTGTGTGTATATATATATATACACACGTACAAATATATGTAAAATTTCAGTACACTAAACATAACATTCCAACCCATCTTGAAACTTGAATTATTTCTAATGAGCAATCTGTCATCTTTACCTTTGTTCCACTATATGCAATGTGTCTTTCATTAACTGCTTTATTTTTTTTCCTTTATTATTGTTTTTAAGCAGTTTATTGTGTGATTCCTTAGTATAGTGTAATTCCTTATTTTGGGAGTTAGTTTCATTGAGTTTCTGGAATTTACCAATATTTAGTTTTCATCAAATTTGGAAAATTTTGGGCGACTAATTGTAAAACATATTTTTATATTCCCCTTTCCTTATTTTGGAGACTTTGCCTACACATATTTTGGCCCTGTAAAGTTTTCCAATTCTTTTTTCACATTTTTTCTCCCTGTGTTTCATTTGGATAATGTCTTTTGCTGTTTCTTTAACTCATATTTACTTCTGCAACATCCAACCTGGGGTTAATCTCAACTTGTGAATTTTTCATGTTAGACATTGTAGATTTCATCTATAGTTCAATTTGGATTCTTTAAAAAAGACTTCTTCCATATCTTTCCTTAACAAGTTTACTCTTCTCTGTAGCTTTGCAAGAACATGAAATAGAGTTATAATAATGTTTTTAAATGTTTTTTCTTATTAATGCAATGTTTTATGTCACTTCTGGCTCAGTTTTACTTAATCAATCTTTTCCCTCATTATAGGCATTTTTTTTTCTTCTTTGCATTCTTTGCAGGCTTGCCTGTAAATTTTTTGTCAAATATGAGGTGCTGTGAATTTTACCTTATTGGACGAGGACTATTTATTTATGTATTTTTTTGTTTCATATTCTTAAGCTTTGTTCTGTGGCACAGTTAAGTGAGTTAAAATCAATTTGATTCTTTTGAGTCATCGTTTGAGGCTTCCTTAGCTAACAGCAGACGACCATTTACTCTAAAGTTACTATAATTTTTTCCCCATTACTGAAGCAAGTAGTACTCTTACTGGTGCCATGTGAATTATGAGCAATTCTGCTCTGGCTATTGGGAACAGCCACTATTCGAGGCCCTCTGTAATCTCCAGGCACTATTTTCTCCAATATTTCTGGGTGGTTCATTCTGGCCTTCAGTAGTTTATTCACATGTGTGCTTACAGAACTCACATGAACACCACCTACAGATGCATGTTGGGAATCAGGTTATCACTGGACAGCTGTTTCAGACAGCTGTTGAGTGTCTCTGCAGATCCTTAGAATTCTCTCTCTGGGCAGTTCTTTTCCCTCCAGCACTTCTTTTGTGAACGCTAGCCACACTGGCTCCCCTCAACTTCCAGTCCCATCTTCTGAGTGGTTCCCACTGTCTGCACTATATCTTGGAAACCTTCTCCAGTCAGTAAGCTGGGATTTACCTCATTTATTTCCCATCTTTCAGGAATAATTGCCCCTTGTTCCCTCATGTCAAATGACTTGTGAGCTGATTTCTTATACTTCCTCCAGTTTTTTAATATTTTAAAGCAGAAGGTAAATCTAATCCCTATTTCTCCATCTTGTCCAGATTTGAATATCAACTGTAAAGCTCATTTTTAGTAGGTTATTGAGAACAATTAATAAAAGTTTTGGCCACAAATACTCTGGAGATTCAAGAATGCTACATAACATACTAAATATTCACTCATGATATTCCCAGATATTAGCAACTAAAGAAATAGATCTAGAAACAAACAAACAAACAAACAAACAACTTTAAGTGCTGAGGGAAGATACAGTGGAAAAGCAAAATAATGAATTATGAGGAAGAAAATTAGTTTTGGAAACATATCTAGACTTAAGAAGACAAGATGACTAGAAGCAACAAGGGAAGAGTTGTAAAATCAACTGAGCGAGAAGGAGATATGAACCTTCCAAGGAGGCATGGTTAGTCTTTTCCCTTAGTACACAGAGGTGGAAGCTTCACCATGGTTAGTTGGTTTCTACTAGTGTATCTGGTCCTTTCCTGTTCCTCATTGGCGTTCTCCCCCCACCTACAGAAGCATGCTGGGCGTCATGCTTCCCCTGGACAGCTGCTCAGGCAACTGCAGCCACAGTTAACAAGTACCTGAAGCAAGGAATTGTTCACATGGTCCCAGTCACTTTCCCTTCTGACTTGACTGTTGAATGTTATTATGTCTCATTCATGGCATTGGGTACACTGATTGATAACTGTAAATGTGTTTAGAAAAAGAATATATATATATTTTTTCTTTTGTTGTATATATATAACAAATTAAGTATATATGTATATATATTTATATCAAAATAATTATTTGTCCTCCTATTACCATTTTTGTCTGACTTTCACCAATCTACCATCTTGTGAAAACATCTTAATTCCTGTGTAAATCAGTTCACTTTTGTCTCATAATTTAATAGTTAGTGTTATAATCATTCATGTTTTTATTCCACAAATATTCATTAGGGATCTAATTTCTTGACATTTTAATTATTACCAAGTTTTTAAAATTCCAGACTTTGATAATTTGAAGCATAATCAGTGCTCTTTCTGTATTTGTAGAAGTCGGTTCTAATGAGAATAATATAGTCGATTATATTTTGCTTCATGTTAAAGAGACAAGAAAGCTGTCTTGCCTGAATGATCAGGCAATAAGGGAGAGTTTTCATCACCTCTACAGTAAGATGAGGCAGTGCTTACCTAGAAATGTATTAAACCATATATAGTTACAATAATCATCGTGTCATAAATGTATTTTCTTTTGTACAGAAGATTCTTTTAACTTTAAAATCCTATTTCCCATACTCAGTGTTTTATTTGTCCATTCAGGCTTCCCTTGATCCAGACATTTGATACCATGGTATACTTATTGTACCATAGACATAATAGGTATAACATGATATAAATGTGATGTAGGAGTTAATGCTAGGATGATGACTAAATCTTATATTTCAGCTACCTCCATTTCCTTAGTTTCTTTCTTTCTTTATTTCCCATTGTCAACTAACATTTCTAATTTTAGATTGATATAGATATGTCAAAATTATACAACCTTTCTTCTCAGACTTATGCCTAGAGAATTCAGTGATTTGTCCAATTTCTGGAAAAGAGTCATTATTATGCTGGTACTGGATTTCTTTGAGGGGGGGAAAAATATGGATTGGTCTCATTTGCTGATTTCCACGGTGTAAATACTGCTACTAAGGCTGATTTCAAGGTATCTACTGTTTAACTACCACATGGAAAATTTCCCAAATACTTATTTACTGTCTTTCATTAAGCATTACAAGCTGGCTTCAGCATACCACCTACTAGATGTCAGTAGAATTTGGACAAGAAACCATCAGATCTTCTTATAAAATCTTATTAAGTATCTATTGGAAATCTCAGATATACAATAATTATTATCATCTCCTCATCAGCCACTGGCTTCCCTCAAGATAAGTATAATCATCTTCTACCACATATGTCTTCTCCTTAAGAAATATGCTTTTTACACATACTTTAAGTTTCTTTATTCTCTCTCTCTGTCTCTCATTTTCTTTTCTTTTCTTTTTTTTTCCAGCAGATCATTTATATTTTCCAAACTTTCACCTGTAATCTTCCAGATTTAGAATCATCTATTCTGGATTTTCTTGATAATTAAATTTTATTTTTAAAGAGTCAGACTGTTGAGTGATATTAGACTTAACATTAAAAAGAGTCTAAATTGAGACATTAAATCACAATTTTATTATTTAAGAATAAACCCAGGATGTGGAAATATGTTCATAATTAAACATTAACTTTTAATTGTCTAATTTTTCATTAGGAACAATGTACACTATTCAGGTGATGGGTACACTAAAAGCCCTGTCTCTACCATGATGAAATTCATCTATGTAACAGAAAATCATCTATACTCCCTAAATCCAGTGAAATAAAAAAAAAAAAATTAAAAATTCTAATTTGGTCAGGAGAAGTGATGACCTCAGCTAAGCCTTAAAATAAATTTAATAATAGAGTTTATTCATTTTTCAAATGAAGTTATCTTTTAAATTTATTCAGGTAGGGCACAAAAATATAAGTTTAATAAATTTAAGTGTAATAATAATTTGATAATGTCTTCAATGACTTAGGATTTTGAGTTTTTTGGTTTATATTCTAACTTGACATGTATGCAATAAATTAAAGCTACACTAGTGACGTAGGCCTTTTGTGGGAGACGACATCAAGCCCTACTTAGCTAAGTGATCTGTATACAAAGCTCAATCTTTCATCTGGTGTCTATGGGAAACTTTCAATCTTTTAAGGAAGCAGCAGAGCATAGAGGAAAGAAGCCAGAATTTATAGTCAGAAAAACATGGGTTTAAATTCCGCCTTTGCAATTTTCTGACTTTTTCATAAACTCACTGGAAATCGGTTTCCTCAATGGATCAGGAAAGTGAATGAATATAATGTTTTTAAAGAAAATAGCATATACAAATATTTTATGTTTTTGCTTTTCCATATATCTTAAATATATGCTAAAAATTCTTTTAATCTAGTTATATTAAAGAGAAAAGTGTCCCAATCTACCCACTCCCAAAGCAAAAACACCACCAAAACCAAAACAAAACAATAAGTAAGAGCTTTAGCTGCTACCATGATTAATGAAGAGAAAATTATTAAAATTCATAATATTTCTAAATGCATGTGTCTCCACCAAATCTCAGTAGAAGATTATGTGGGAGAGCAATGTTGTGTTCTCTGGCTCCCTCAACACATGCATCGAACTGTGCTGCACACCAATATCCTGAGAGTCTTTCTTATCTTCCACTGTATTAAACTCAGTTACTTGAGTACCACAGCATAACTCATGCTTTCTCCATGATTTTCCCAGTTCTATCTGGAGCAGCACTTTTCTTCCCTTGCTTGTATTACTATGTTGACTCCAAGGAGGCCCTGACACAAGACTAGAGAATGGAGGGAAGGAGCAGAGAACCTTATAAGTACATTACGTCACCCTCCACGTTAAGAATTTCTTTTCAATGTCGCCACTCTGAGACTTGGATTGTTGTTAGAATTACCTAAGAAAATGCATTGCAAAACTACAGGATATTAAGCAATATAACAGACTGAATAAATATAGATGCTAATTCTTTCCAGGAGGAAAAAGGAAAGGAATAAAAGCAAAAAATACCCAGATGTCAGGAATAAGCAGAGAAATCAAATCCAAAAAGTAAGGAAAGGTAATAAGTAATATGAAAAGCCCATGCTACTTTGGTCCCCTGTAGTTTTGGAAAAGGCACAGGGCTTAGAGACTAGTGATGAGAGTTTAACATCTACTCAAAGATAAAAGGTTTGCCCTCAGTGTTTGCAGAAATAGGGAATTGAACCTGAGCCTCTGAATAAAATCTGGATTCTTTGAAGTCTAATTCATGTATAATGCATATTTAAGAAAAATAGGAAAAGCAGCAAAGAAAATTCCTCTGTAGTGTATAATTTAGATAGTAAAAAGAAAAAGTAAAATAGAAATACTAGCCACCATCACATCATGTTGTGACATTAATATTTAGATTTCTTATATACACAAGTTTCCAAAATAAATAAATTAACATAATTAGGTTCCAGACTAATTCAAATGTTTTTTGTAATCCAGGCCAAAGAAGAACCCACGCAAAAATCAATCTGTCCTAAGGAAAAGCTATCATTTAAAAAAAAAAATTATATCTCACATGAGGAAAATGTACCAACATGAAGAATTAACCCCAAACAGGGGCCAGACAACTAAAGTCTATGTCTCAAATGTGACCGGCGAATTGTTTTTATAGAGCCATTAGTTAAGAGTGGTCTTTAAACTTTTGAAAAGTTGAAAAAAATACACAAAGTATATTAAACAGACAGAATATGTGACACACAACACCTAATATATTTACTATCTGGCTCTTTCCAGAAGAAAAAATTACTGGCTCCAATTTAAAATATATGTATTTGACAGTCTCAGAATTTTCTGTTACCTCTGGGTGTTCTTCACTGATGCAGAAAAAACAATTTACAAAATACAATACCCATTTATTACAAGAATGCTAAGAAAATAGGAATGCAGAGGAACTTCCTCAACTTGACACTTGATAAAGAACATCTGCAAAAAGCCTACAGCTAACATTATATTTAATGATGAAAGACTTGATGCTTTCCCACTAAGAATATGAATAAGACAATGATGACCGTGCTTAAATCTCTCAACATAATTCTTGGAGTTGTAACCAACAAATCAAGGAAAATAAACATTATTTATTCAGTGTGAAAAGGGAGAAATAAAACTGTACTTATTTGCAGATGACATGATTGACAATGTAAAAAATCCTAAGGAATGTATAAAAAAAAATCCCCCAAACTGTCATAACTTATATATGAGCTTAGCAAGGATTCAAGATAGAAGAATAACATGCAAAAATATATTGCATTTTGATATACTAACAACACATGGAAACCAAAATTAAAAGTATAGTGCCATTTATAATTGCTCAAAATATGAACTACTTAGGTGTGAATCTAACAAAATATATACAGAATTTATGTGTTGAAAATCACACAATACTGAAGAAAAAATTTAAAAGACCTAAACAAATGAGGATATATATTATGTCCATGGATTGGAAGAGTCAATATAATAAAAATATTAATTCTCCACAAATTGATATATAAAGTTGGTTTAATTTCTATAAACATCTCTGCATAATTTTTTTCTGGAATGAACAAGTTTATATTAAAATTAATATAAAAATGCAAAGGATCTAGATTACAAAAATAAATTTTGAAAAAGAAGAGTAAATTTGTAGAATCAGTTACCTGATTTCAAGACTTATTACATAGTATCAGTTATCATGACTCTGTAGTATTGTTGGAGGGATAAACACATAGATCAGTAAAATGGAACAGGTAATCCAGAAACAGATCCCCACAAATCTGCTCAACCAATTTTAACAAAGGTGAAAAAGCAGTTCAATAGAGAAAGAATAGCCTTTTCAAAAAATGGTGCTAGAATAATTGGACATCTATAGGCAAAGAAAAAAGAAAAAAAGAAGAAAAAAGGAGAAAGGAAAAAGAAAGAAAATAGAAGTAAAGAAAAGAAGAAAAGATAAAAGAGTCTTGCCTAAGTCTCTCATCTTATATAAAATTAACTTAAGATAAATTTTGAAGTTAAATGTAAAATGTAAAACTTTTAAAAAATAGAAGAAAATCTTCAAGATTTAGGGCAAGACATAAGTTATTAAACTTCACAAAAACCATGATCCAAAAATTAGAAAAACTGGAAGTTAAACTTTATCAAAATATAAAACAATGCTATGCAAAAACTGTATTAAGTCAATGAAAAGGCAAGCTACACAGTGGGAGAAAATATTTGCAAATCACATATTTAATAAAGGACTAGTATGTAGAATGTATGAAAAGCACTCAAAACTCAACAGTAGGAAGACAAAAAATACAAGTAGAAAATGGGCAAAATACATAAAGAGACATTTCAATGAAAGCATATATAGATGCAAATAAACATATAAAAAGATGTTCAACATAATTGGCCATTAGGAAAATTCAAATTAAAACAAAAATGAAATACCACTACATACCTATTAGAATGACTAAACTAAAAAGTATTGACTGCATCAAATACTGTCAAGGATGTGGAGAACCTTGATTACTTAGTTATACATTGCTGGTGGCTATGTAATATAATATAGCCATTCTGGAAAATAGTTTGCCTGTTTCTTAAAGGAAAAAATCCATGCAACTACCAGGGAGGGTACCCACCAATTGTGTTCCTAGGCTTGTATCCTCCCAGAATAAAGATTCCTCTTCACGTGAAAACCTAGAAGCTCTAATATTTATAGCAGCACTATTTGTAATAACCTGAAGCTGGAAACAACCTAAATGTCCTTCATTGGGGAAATGGTTAAAATGTGATACATCCATACCATTGGAATGCTATTCAGCAATAAAAAGGTACACATTATTGATAGCTTCAAAAACCAGTATAAATCTTGAGGGAATTATGCTGAGTGAAAAAAAAAGCTAATCCCCGCTAACTCATTCTGCAAAACCACTATCACCCTGATGCCAAAGCCAGGAAAGGACACAACAATAATAACAACAAAAAGAAAACTATAGACCAATATGCTTGATGAACATAGATGCAAAAATGCTCAACAAAATACTAGTAAACCAAATCCCACAGCAAATCAAAAAGATAATACACCATAATCAAGTGGGTTTATACCAGGGTTGGAAGGATAGTTAAACATACACAAGTCAATAAATGTGATTCGCCAAATGAACACAATTAAAAAGAAAACATATGACCATCTCAATGGATGCAGAAAAAAACATTCAATAAGATACAGCATCCTTCATGGAAAACTGTCAACAATCAAGGCATAGAAGAAACATACCTCAAAATAAAGAATGCCATATATTACAATCCATATCCAATGTTATACTGCATGGGGAAAAATTGAAAGCATGTCCCCAAATAACTAGAACAAGACAAGGAAGCCCACTTTCACCACTTCTATTTACCATAGTACTAGAAGTACTAGCCAGAGCAATCAGGTAAGAGAAAGAAATTAAGGGCATCTAAATTGGACAAAATGAAGTCAAATTATCTTTATTGATGATATGATCTTATATCTAGAAAATCCTGAAGACTTCTACAAGACTGCTAGATTTATATTTGGCAAATGAATTCAGTTAAGTCTCAGGTTATAAAAATCAGTGGCATTTCTATGCACCAATAACAATCAAGCTGAGATCCAAATCAAGAGCTCAATGCCATTTACAATAACTGCAAAAAAAAATAATAAAATACCTAGGAATATGCTTAATGAAGAAAGTGAAAGATCTCTACAAGGAAAACTAGAAAACACTGATGAAAGAAATTTTAAATGATACAAACAAATGGAAAAGCACCCCTCATAGATTGGAAGAATCAATATTGCTAAAATGACCATACTGCCCAAAGCAATCTACAGATTCAATACAATTCTTATCAAAATAACAACTTCATTTTTCAAGAAATAGAAAAAACAATCCAAAAATTTATATGGAACCAAAAAAAAAGCCCAGATAGTCAAAGAAACCCCGAACAAAAAGAACAAAACTCGAGGTATCACATTACTTGACTTCAAATTATACTACAAGGCTATGGTAACCAAAACAGCATAGCACTAATATAAAAACAGACACATAGATCAATGAAACACAGTAAGTACCCCAGAAATAAAACCATATACCAACTGATCTTTGACAAAGCAGACAAAAACATACACTGGGAAATGGATACACTATTCAATAAATGGTGCTGGGAAAATAAGATCCCTATCTCTCGCTTATACAAAAATTAACTCAAGATAGATTAAAGACTCAAATGTAAGACCTGAAAGCATAAAAATTCTAAAAGATAACCTACAAAAATCTCTTTTGAACATTGACAAAGAATTTATGACTAGGACACCAGAAGCAAATGCAACAAAACCAAAAATAGAGAAATAAGATTTAATTAAACCAAAAGGCTTCTACACAGCATAAGAAATAAAGGAAGATATACAAATGGCCAACCAACATATGAAAAAGTGCTAAAGATCACTAATCATCAGAGATGTGCAAATTAAAACCAGAAATCAAATCCATCTTACTCTAGTCAGAATAGACATTATTACAAAGTGAAAAAACAATAGATGATGGCATGGATGATATTGAAAAGGGAATGCTTATACACTATTGGTGAGAATGTAAATTAGTACAACCTCTGTGGAAAACTGGATGGAGATTTCACAGAGAGCTAAAGTCAGTCTACCATTTGATCTAGAAATCCCACTATTGGGTATCTACTCAAAGGAAAAGAAGTCATTACATCAAAAAGAGACCTGCCCTTGTATGTTTATCATAGCAGAATTCACAATACTAAAGATATGGAATCAACCTTTGTGTCCATCAACCAATAAGTAGATAGAGAAAATGCAATATATGTGCATGGATTCCATGGGATACTGTTCAGTCATATAAGAATGAAATAATGTCTTCTGCAGCAACTTGGATGGGACTGGAGGCTTTTATTGTAGGTGAAGTAACTCAGGAATGGTAAATCAAATACTGTCAGTTCTCACTTGTAAGTGGGAACTAAGCTATAGGTACCCACGGTTACACAGAATGGAATAATAAATGTTGGAAACTCCAAAAGTGGGAGGTTAAGAGGGAGGTGAGAAATGAACAATTACCTATTGAATACAATGTACCGATTCAGGTGATGAATATACTAAAAGTCCAGACCTCATTGCTATACAATATCTCCATGTAACAAAAGTAAATTTGCACCTCATAAAAACATTGAAATTAAAAAATGTTTAAATTTTTTTAAAAAGCCAGTCTAAGGGTTTGATGTTGTATGATTCCATGTATATAGTATTGTTAGTGATTGTACAGAGTTCAGGAAGGGTTGGGGTAGGAACATAATGGGTGTGATTATAAAAGGATAACATGAGAGATCCTTGTGATAATAAAAACTTTCTATATCTTGATTGCATCAATGTCAATAATCTGGTTGTGATATGGTACCCTATTTTTCAAGCTAGCATTGCAGAAAACTGGGTAAAGCATATTATTTCTTACAACTACAATGGAAGTCTACAACAATATAATAAAAGTTTAGTAAAACAGGTTAAATAATTCACTTTAAGCTGTTTTTCCTAAAATCAAGGGGAAAAGAAATTTAATATATGATTTTAAAAAATTGACAGTTGAGAAAGACATAATCATAAAGCCAGAGGGAAACTAAACTATATAAAAGAGGGCCAGAAGGTAGAAAAAATCAGCCACATTATATTTTTGTATGTGTAGAAAGAAAGCCTATAAATGCTAGGAGAAGCCTGGGTTGTTCTTTTAAAAAAATAAATGGAACAAATGGACAGCTCCCTCTGTGAATAATTTGAGAACATCTTCAGTTTCATTTAGGACTAAGGTGACCTCCTGAGGCTTATTCTAGTTCTGTGAGTTTTATGTCTAATAGCTTTCAATTTTGCTATACAAAAAAAAGAATGGCTAATATAATTAGTCTTGGAAAAATACCAAATAGTATTCCAGTGACAAAAACTAATGATGATTTTTGAAAGGTCTGACATAAAACACCAAAAAGGGTTTAAATCCATAACCATAAATAGGACATTGAAATATAAAATATATAATGGCTTTTTATCTTCCAGAAAAAGATCACTACTCTTAAGATTTCCTGTAAAATATTCACTTTTACTGACAATCCAATTCAGGAAATACTTTAAAAATTCTGACTATGTTATGGAGCTTTTTGCTAGGAGCTAGGTGGAGTGAGTACAAAAGTAATGAGTCAATAACTGTCTTTGTACCCAAAGATGTTACCACATATAAATAACTTGTTATAAAATAAGATAGAAGAAAATAGATAACGCTAATAAAAAATCAATATACTCTCTAAAGACAAATAATGAGCAATGAATTTTTATTATTTTCCTTACTTTCCTACTTCTGGGAGGCCTCCTTCAATAAATCACTTTCACAAGAATTTGGGTCTGTGCTTTTAAGTCATCCAGCTTAAGAAAGTGACCATAGAGATATATAGTGAGTGTATTCTAAAAATATCAAGTACGCTTGGGGATAAAGTACACTTTCCAATTGTGGAATGTATATTGGTAGATGAACTTGGGAACGCAGTGTGTAGTTGGATGACAACTTATTTGTGGTCAACAGGAAGAATCTGGGATATATTTTTCTAAGCAGGTTTTTGATGAAGGAGAATGCTATCAAGTCACCAATAATTGAGAAAACTATAAAAGGTATGGAATTGATGGAATCAAAAGGAGAGAGATTGTGGGCAAGTTAATTAATTGGGAATTCATTTAGGTGTTATCAGTGGCAGTAGAGAAAAGAAAACTAATATAGTTCATAAAGAATTACTGGGTTATGGCAGTTGGTTCAAAAAGTGGGCTTGAAGATGAAGGAGCCCATGATGTGGGAGGAAGATGTGGACTTTAGCTGAGATAAGACTTGGAGGAAAATGCTAAACCCTGATTTGGACGCATTTTGATAAGTGGGAAGCAGGTTGGCAAATCTATTTGTAGATATAAATATAGGAACCATCAAAATAAGAGGTAATTTAAAACTATAGAATGGATGGGCCTGCCAACACAGAAGTGCTCAGTGCAAAAGCTACTTTGGCTAATGGTAAAATTGAATGAATTCGTGGAAAAAATGATTTAAAAAAGATAGAATATCTATTTTAAAAAGAGTTTAAAGAATAAAGGTGCTATCAGTTGTTGTAGGGAGATGAAATGGTTTATGAACATAGAAAAAGCTGCTGTATTTAGCAGTTAAGAGGTGTTTAGTGATCTTTGATTGTAGTTTTATATTTAATAATAGGGGAAAAAACTTGTTTTCATGATGCTTGTTTTCATTTAGGCTATTTTTTCAATAGAATTGGTAATGAAGTGAAAGGAAAGATAAATCAATTGGAAAGATAAATCAATCAATGAAAAAGAGTAGAAAATTTTAAACTAGTTTTGACAAACATTTTTTGGAAATAACCATTGAAGACAATTTATATCACTAAAAAGAATCTCATGTTTTTAAATACACTATTAATAAAATGATGAAACTGTATTTACTAAAGTGCCAAATGTCAAATCATATTTGCATTTATAGCAGATGAACAGTTTTAATTTCAAATATGGGCCTTATCAGAGAATATTCCAATATCTGGAAATTTTTATTTGCAGAAGAATCAAGAGAGAAGGTAAATATTAGCCAGCAAAAGTATCTAACCAAATTCTTTCTACAAGTAATCACTATGCAATTTCTTCCCAGATTGGGATGGTGTATACATAGGTAAATCATTTTCCTTTTGTTCCCCCTGTAGGTATGATTAGTATTGACTAATTAGTATTAATATTTTGACATTAACTAATTAGATCTCTCTCCGAAACTGATGGGAAGCAGAAGATATAAATAGTTATCACATTTGATAGAGTTTTTTTATGAAAGTCCATTTTAATAAATAATGCAAATAAAACACTACATATTGCAAAAAAAAATCAAAGCTGTTTTTTCTCCCAACAAATAAATTTGAATTTAAGTCCATGTGTATCCTATTTCATACTGTTATAAAAACAGGCGTTTTTTTCCCTTTTATTTCCCTTATTCACTTTATTTAATTCATCACTGCATGTTTTGGATGTCTTCTCAAAATATAAATCATGCTGTTATCCTGTTCTAAACTCTTCAATGACTTTCTATTACATTTTAGATAAAAATTCCGAATCTTAATTGTAGCCTATAAAGTCGTATAGGGTCTCTCTGCCTTCCGTTAAGTGTCATCTCCTGCCAATCCAACAAACACCACCCCCTACCAGTCCGACACTACAGTCCAGGCAGAGTCCTTCTTTCTGCTCCTAAAATATGCCAAGTTCTCCCTTAATTTAGCAAGACTTCAAGCAGGCTGTATCCACTGCTGAAACATTCTTTTATCTACTTTGCCTTCAGCTGAGTTATAGCCTTCAGTTGTCAGCTTAAATGCTACGTCTTCAAGAAACCTCTTCATCGAACAAAGTTCCCCTCTAATTCTCTCTCGTACAACTCTAATTTTCTTAGTGTATTTTAATGATGTTCAAATACATATTTATTTCTTGGTTATTTGATGTATAGTTCCCCCACCTTTGGAAAACAGAGAATTAAGCAATTGCTTTATCATATCTTCAGTGCATATCACGGGGCTTGATACAAAGAAGACATTAAAACAATTTGCAAAATAAGTGTATTCTTAGAGCAAGGGTCTTAAGTGGGATCAGTATTTTCCTAAAATATCAAATGCAGCATTATATATGTACCTACATCCACGTCCACACGCACGTGTACATACATCCCTATTCATATCTTTATCTATCTATACCTCTACCTATGTATATTTGCATCGT
The DNA here is from genome assembly GCF_040939455.1 of Microcebus murinus. Lineage (NCBI taxonomy): Eukaryota > Metazoa > Chordata > Mammalia > Primates > Cheirogaleidae > Microcebus > Microcebus murinus. The sequence continues at coordinate 32,804,548 of NC_134118.1, read as the reverse complement.
CTGTATCTATTGCATCTATGACAAGACCCACATTCAAAGGAAACAAAGCCATGAGACTTTGTTAAAGCTGTAATTCTTGACTTCCCCACCAGCGATGGTGGCTTACGGTGACTAGTAGAGAGCTATTCCAAAAGTGGTGTGAGTTGGGCTATTAGTGAGTGTCTGGTGTTATTACAACACTCCTATCCTACAGGAGAGGAAAATATTTTTTCAGAAGGAAGTCACTAAGGAAATCAGTCAGGAAGACAGTAGCAGGTAAGGCAAAGAAGCAGCGGATACCAATGAGAACTTGTTTCCTGACTGGGGCTACATACATGCTTGTATGATTCTGTGGAATACTGTTGTGGAAGTGTAGGGCACTTAACCTTTCCATAGAAACAACGGTCCATCAAAGAATTATGAAATTTGACAAACACCCATGTTAAAACAATGCTGGGCATCATGCAACATGCCTGTACTCCCAGCTATGTTGGAGGCTGAGGCAGGAGGATCACTTAGCCTAGGATTTTGAGTTTGAGGTTTCAGAGAGCTAGAATGATGACACTTCACTCTATCCAAGGAACAGAGTGAGACTCTGTCTCAAAACAAACAAACAAATGAATAATGGTATATCACACAGTTTGGAAATACTTCACTGAATAATCCAAGTGTCATTTTAACTTCTTAAAAAAGAAATACAGAATACTAATACAAATATAAATTGATGTTCCAAACTGACCTGAACTAAAACTCAAACAAGATAGAAATTTCTAGTTTTAGACCTACTTTCATTATATGGATAGTCTCTTTATGTGGCTAGTCTCAACTACTTCATACCTTAGATTTTTCCATCTGCCAAAAGCAAAATAATGATAATAATTTAAACATAATAACTGTATATTTAACATTCAGCAGTATTGGAGATAGTGAGGTATTAATTTGTTTGTATTTATAGACTTCTTTATGAAGGAATGTGAATTAGGAAGGTATTTAAGGTGATATAATAATTGAAACAGTACAGAACAGGGTTTTTAAAACTGCTAAGCAGCAATAGTGAGAGATCAAAAACAAATCAAGAACTACATAGAACTTTTGCAGAATTGAAAAATCAGTTCTCACAGAGACAAAAATAAATGATGAGAGTGGATAAAGAGAATAATATGAATTGATGGCAAATGGTAAAATGATGTAAAGATTATATTAACAAGAACTATTGAAAACTTACTAAGTCATAGGTAGTATCTTGCTGGGTAGGACAAGCATCATTGCTTCTGAGGGGCTTATATATCTCTATGGAGATAGATGGGAAAAAATTAAATTAAAATTTGATACCTGTACAGTGTACAATGTATGTATAACATACAGATGTATTAACAGTGTAGTGAGATTATATCTCCAGAAATGCATTAGAAAAGGTTTGAGGAAAAAGGATCATCTTGATTTTGCCTTCACAATGGATGAGAACTTTTTAAGAAACTAATGGCGCACTGAGCAGTGGACAATCATATAAGAAATGACTTAATCTGAGAAGGAAAACTGGAGAATTTGCCTTCGGGGTGCTGTTTTTTAGACTCAAATCTTATACAACTATCAATAATCTGCTGCTTCACTAGATACCCAAAAACCTTATTTGCATTCAAAAAACACCACTGATTCTTATTTGTTGTTAAATTTCAGCAGTGTAAGATTGTGTCTTTGTGTTCATTATGTGTTCGATTGTTAACATTACACAGTTAAATGGTACTAACAATCTGTTTCAAATATACGAAGACTCATTTTGTGGATGGAGTTGAACAGCTGCTCTGTTTCCCCAGAAGATCACAAATAAGGAAATGGAAAGCAACAGGAAGTATTTTAGTTTATGATATACCATTGATGCTGTACTACAGTGGCAGTAGTAAGATTTTACCTTCCAAGGATAACTTAAGGAAAGAAGGGAAATTTTCTCTCTGGGCATAAGTCCTAGCTACAGGGAAGATGAAAGAAAATCTGACTGTAAATTGAGAACCTATTGGAAAAAAAATATGGTGTAGTGTACACCAAATATACAATTATAATGACTATTGGGACTACAATTAATTGTCTTTAAGTCAGTTTTTAATATCCTGTGCTTTATCAAGGTAGTCAAGACTAAGAATCCGCCAGTTTTAATGCAGGCCAACTAAATTCCTAATTAGCCAGATCTTTTCTTCATCAGAGCCCTAATTCTTGTACTATAATTAGATTTAAATGCATAATATTGATTTTTTAGTAATTAAATCTGTGTGAAAGACTGCTTATATTTGGTGTCAGATTCACACAAAAGAGTTGCAAGTTAATTGCTTTCTCTGACGGATTCTAAATAAATTAAGATGCCCTAGATTATGGTATAAAACAAGAGTAGACTAAAAAACTTTTTAAATTTTTAGATAAGAAAAATACTTGAATATGAGAAGACAAAAAATCATGTTTCTAGGTATTTGGCTTTAACAAATTCCATATGTATGTGAGATTATAGAATATAATTTTTTTAAGTCTCTGGCTTATTTCAATGAGATAATGTCTGCTAGGTTTATCCGTGTTATTACAAAGGCAGGATCACCTTTTTAAAGGCTGAATAATATTCCATTATATATATGCACATATATAATGCATGTATATATATAAATACAAAATGTACACACATATTCACATGTATATGTATATATATCAATCAGACTTTCTTTATCTAGTCATCCACATATGGACACTTTGGCTGTTTTACAGTTTTATATCTCGGCTATTGTGAATAATACAATGAAGAATATGGAAGTGCAGATATCTCTATGTAGTGCTGATTTCATTTCCTTTGGTATATACCCAGAAGAGGTATTGTTGAGTCATATGGTAGTTTCATTTTTAATTGTTTGAGGAATCCTCATCCTGTTTTCCTCATGGCCATTAACAATTCACATTGTCACCATCAGTGTTCAAGAGTTCCCTTTTATCCACATCCTCTCCAACCCTATTTCTTGACTTTGATAATAGCCATGCTAAAGGTATGAGATGATAACTCACTGTAGTGGGATTTGCATTTCCCTGATGATTAGCGATGCTAAGCACCTTTTCATATGCCTGTTGGCTGGTGGTGAACAGGGGTGGGAAATGAGGGGAAATGGGGGGGTGTGAGTCAAGGGGTACAAAGTTGCAGTTTTGTAGGATGAATAACTCTAAATATCTAATGTAGCTGATGTACAGCATGAGGACTGTAGTCAATAACATTGTATACTGGAAACTTAGTAAGAGAGTAGGGTTTAGGTCCTCTTACCACATGGGTGAGCACACACACACAAGAGGTAACTATGGGCAGTGATGATATGTTAACTTGCTTGATTGTAGTAATCATTTCGCTATACATATGTAGATCAAAAAAAACCACCATGTGTGGTTAAAATGTTTACAACAAAAAAAATAATCATATGATAGTAATCTAAGGGGATAATAAAAGAAAATTTTCATAAAAGCAAGTCCACGAGGTTGAAAACTATTAATATAAATGCGTTTAATACTATTACTTTTTCAAATGTGCTTTAAAAGAATAACTCAAAACAGCTCTAGGATTAAGCTTTTGAAGACATAGTCTTTTTACTGTATAATGTAATGTGAAGCATATGCTGCTGAGAATGTTCGAAGATTATGTTCTATTGATACTAAACATTTATGTTATTCCATTGAGTGTTTTCCATAAGGTCAGCAGTTGGAGAGCCCCTTGCCTGGAATCATCCAGGTATTTCTTTAATATTCAGGTTCCCAGGTCCCATCCAAGACTTACAGAATAGGAATATCTGTTCTCAGGCCCAGTAAATTTTATTTTAACAAGTGCTTTAGGTGATTGTTATATAGTTAATGGTTTGAAACCTCTTTGGTTATTTTAATCAAACTTCTTTCAAGTAGATAACTTCATTTAATTTGTGATAACTCTAACACTGTTTATTTTAAAGTATATTCTAATTCCTTGTCATTGCTAGACAATCTACTTCTCAGTATGAACTTTGACACGGTATTATTTCTATTATAAAAGTGGAAACTCAGGCCATTTTATGGTGAAAAGAGATCATTTTGTGAAGTCACGTGCCCATAACAGTAACAAGTACAAAGTGTTTCCTCCAAAGAATGCCTGTGCTCACCTAAGCTTTAGTCTACATACAATTCATTATTTTCAAATTTGTAACAGAACAAAAGTGCTTTCTATTTCTCTGGATTCACACTATACAATTTCTGGCAAATTCAGACTTTCTAAAATCTTTTTCAACTATAATAGATCTGGGAAGGCAGGGAGATCCCTTTTGTGCTCCGAGGACCAGTTCTCCAGGCCTCTTCATGACATTCTTCATGTTTTGTTCTGACTTACCGTGGTATTTCCTAAGTCCCCATTGTTGGTAACAACAGTCTAACTGGTGCCAGCCAGCTGAAGGCATTGCCTGTTGATAACTCCCATTGCTTAATTTTGAGAGCACTGCCTTATATTTTCAAAAGTTGTTTTTTTATTATTGTCAAAGATCAATACTGTGTTGATTGTACTTTCAACATCCTACAGAAGAGATGGTAAAGAAAAAAAATATATAATTACTATGGCACTATTATTCTAATTCTATAATTTTGTAAAGTTGGGCTAGAAAAGCGTGATAGACACAACTTTGTATTAGAAATTGCTAGTCCTGTCTGAAGTCATTGAAGCAATCACCTGTCCTGTCTGTCATTCTCCCTGATATAGTCTTTCTCAGAAGTGTCTACCTCCCCTGTCAAAATGTTAGACCTCTACATTTATAATAAGCAATATTTCACGAATTTCATACATTTTTCCAATTTTTTTCAGATTTATTATGGTATAATTTATACAGTAAAATTCACTTTAAGTGTACAGTATGATAAGTTGTATAACCAATATAAGAATCATGGTATAGAACATTTCCATTCCCTCAAAAAGTTCCCTTGTACATCTTAGCAGTCAACACTCATCACCTACCCCTAGTCCCTGACAACCACTGATCAGTTATTTTATCATTAAAGCTTTGCCTTTCCAAGAGCTTCACATAAATGGAATCATACTGCGTGGGAGTTTTGAGATATGTCCAGAATTTCTCTGACACTTCTCTCTTAAAAAGAGATAACTGAGTACCTCTCTATTTCATCAAAAGCTGGATTTACTAACTTATTTACTATAAAAATGTGGTGAAATTGATACTATTTGACTTCTGAGGCTAGGTAATAAAAGTTAGTTTCTATCTGCCATTCTCTCTCTCTTCTCTCACTGCCTCACTCACACACTCTCACGCTGTCTCTCAAACTCTCTCACACACATCTTCTCACGTATACCCTCACTCACACACTCCCTCACATACTCTCTCATTCTCTCCCTCTCTCCTCTCATTCTCTCTGAGATCATTCTCTCTGAGGGAAGCCAGCCATTATGTTGTGAGGACATTCAAATACTCTGTGAGGAAGCCCACATAAGAAGTGCCTTAGTCTGTTTGTGCTGTTAGAGCAGAATACTACAGACTGGGTAATTTATAAAGAATAAACATTTATTTTCTCACAGTTCAGCAGGCCGGGGAGTCCAAGATCAAGGAACTGGCAGGTTCAGTTGTCTGGTGAGGGCTACATCTTCCACAGGGGATGAAGTCAAATGGTGGGCAGCAGAAGGACAAGACAGCTGAAGCTTCTTTTATAGGGGGCTTAAACTCATGGGCAAGGAAGGAGGCCTCCTGGCCTACTCACCTGTTAAAGGCCATACCTCTTAATATCATCCCATTGGCAACACCTAAATTTTGGAAGAAATGCATTCAAACCATAGCAGAGAGAAACAGGCCTTACACAAAAGCAATACCAAATTGTCAGCCATATGACAATTGGAAGTGGATCCTATCAGGGACTGTGAAAAGTTGGATTTCTTTTTTCTATATTTTAACCCACTTTTGTACTTCTAGCAAACTAACAAGTTAGCCTGCACAGGTTCATGGTAGCAAGCAAAAGACATGAGACTCCTGGGTCAGACAGCAAAGAATAATTTATTACAGCAGTAGGAAATAACTAGAGTATCAGCACTTGCTCTAGTTTCCTGAACCTCAATTTCCATAGGGAGATATCTTGCCTGAACACACAGTAGCTTTTGTTACAGGCAACGAACATCAGGTTAGGAAACTCCAATGTTTACAATGTCTTATTTCTTTTTCATCCATTTACTTTTAGCCTATCTGTGTATGCAAAATTAGAGTGAATTTTCTTGTAGATAGTATATAGCTGGGTCTTTTAGAAAGTTCCTGTGACAATCTTTGATTTTTAGTTGAAATGATTAAACCAGTTATATTTATTATAATTATTGATATGGTTAAGTTTAAAACTACCATTTCTCTATTTGCTTTGGAAATCTCCAGATCTCTCCAAAGTATCAATAGACCCTTGCCTGTCTCTAACTTGGTGCTACAGTAACTAGTTGCCTTAACCACCCCAAACTCCATCTCTGTCTTTTCCACTGGGCTGCCTTTGACCTTGTCATCGTTGCACTGCATCTTGGAAAAATTCTGCATGTATTAAACTTATATAATTTTAGGACTCACTTCACAGGTTCTTTTCTCACCTAGCACCATTCCTGCCTATTTTCTAATGTCTGAAAACTCTTGTGTGACTTGTTTTGTGTCAGATTTTCCAGTTCTTTAACAGGGGAAGGTAAATTTGGGTCCCCCTTGATTCATCTTTCATGGAAGGAATAGTCTTGCTACATATATAAAGAAATTACTATAATTAATTTTTCTTAATAAAAAATGAAGTCTCTTTGAATGAATTTTATAGAAAAATCAATACTGATATATCAGACATTGGACAATAGGCATCTATTTAAAATGTTTCGTTTTATCTGCATACTTTTCTGAATATGTGGCTCCCATACAAATTAATCATTAAATTTTCTTTAGCATATTATAGGCATTCAATTAAAGTTATTTAATAAACAGCTTTAGTAAAGCAAATATTTAATTAAATTCCTACCAGGGAAGAGAGTCTAGTGTTTAAATATAATATACAGACATACCTACTTGGGTATGTTACATGACCAAATTTATAAGTAGAAATAGGTTATGATTTCTATTTTCTTAGGAAAGTAAAAAAATATGTGAAATATTATTTATTGAAAAACTGTATGGCATATGGCAATATTTTGTTCATTGGAGTAGATATTACTCACCCTTATGTCATGGTTCTCTATATTTACATATCTGTTTTATTCACTTAGCAAAGGCTACTTAATTGGGAACCACATGATATGGCTAAATTGAATTATAAAATTTACAATAATCCAGTCTGCAAGCCTGCATATTGCAATTCTATATGAGTTATAACTCTATCTTAGAATTAAAATAATCTAGGCCATCCAATTCTACAACTTACAATTATGTTTGATCATGTTTAGGGATAATCAGTTGTCCTATGTATGGCAAGAAGCCCTTAGCTCAATAGTGCCTTTCAATATCTTCCCACTAGTGTATCCCAATAACAGAGAATACTCTGAAGTTTGGAAGTACAACTCAAAGCAAATTTATTTCATGAGTAAAGATAAAATTTCATATAATTTTGAATTCACTATATAAATATTTTGTGGCATACAATCAGTATTGTAAATTATTTATTTTTCCCCAAAATGTTTCAATACAATCAATAATACAGAGAGGGCTTGACATTTTAGCTTATTTTGTAGTTTTGTAGAACTCCAGCTCACAACCATTGGCCTAATATGAGAAGCATGAGCATAAAGATAAAGTTCAATTTTTTATTTCTAGGTCCAGCTCTCAGTAACTGTGTGACATTCAACATGTGTTAATATGAGCCTTAAATGTCTCAGCCAATAGAGATACATGTCCTTACTTTGCAATGTAATTGTGAATGTTGGAGTTAAATGCTAGGTTGCAGTGAGTTCAAGTATAGTTAAAAGAAGAAGAAGAAGAAGAAGAAGAAGAAGGAGGAGGAGGAGGAGGAGGAGGAGGAGGAGGAGGAGGAGGAGGAGGGGGAGGAGGAGGAGGAGGAGGAGGAGGGGGAGGAGGAGGAGGAGGAGGAGGAGGACGAGGACGAGGACGAGGAGGACGAGGAGGAAGAGGAGGAGGAGGACGAGGAGGAGGAGGATGAAGAGGACGAGGAGGAAGAGGAAGAGGAAGAAGAAGAAGAAGAGATGATTAGAATACACACAGGTACAGTGGGGAGAAGAGACAGGGAGAAGACAGCCAACTGCAAAGCAAGGAGAGTGGCTTCAGAGTACACCAATGCTGCCAACACCTTGATCTTGAACTTCCAGGCTGTAAGAACTTCCAGAACTGTAAGAAAATATAAATAAATTTCTGTTGTTTAAGTCAAAATAAATAGGTAAATTCATGACTCTTATGTAAAAATAAAGTGAACCTCTGTCAAAAATGTATTCAACTCATTAATGGCTTCTATTTTGTGTGTATCTCTCTCTCTGTGTGTGTGTGTGTGTGTGTGTGTGTGTGTGTGTGTGTGAGAAATAGAATAATAGATTATCTGCTTTTTTGTTTTTTATTTCATTTAGTTCTGCTCTGACCTTCGTTATTTCTTTTCTTTTTCTGGGTTTGGGATTGGTTTGTTCTTCCTTTTCTAGCTCCTTGGGATGATTCATGATCTTACTGTCTTTTGGGATATAGGCATTTAAGGCTGTGAATTTCCCCTTAGGACTGTTTTTGCTGAATTCCATACATTTAGATAGTTTGTGTGTGCTTTGTTATTTAGTTTGAGGATTCTTTTGATTTCCATCTTAATTTCTTCCTTGACCCAATAATTGTTGAGCAGTAGGTTATTTAATTTCCATGACTTTGTGAAAAACTGAGTGTTTCTGTTTCAGTTAATTTCTAATTTTATTCCACTGTGGTCTGAGAAGATACACAGTATAATTTATATTTCTTTGAATTTGTTGAGACATGTTTTGTATCCTAAGATTCAGTCAATCTTAGAGAATGTTCCATGTGCTAATGAGAAGAATGTATATTTAGTAGTTTTTAGGTAGAATGTTCTGTAAATGTCTGTTAGGTCCATCTGCTCTACAGTCCCATTTAAGTTCCATATTTCTTTGTTTATTTTCTGCTTGGAGGTATTTCCATTTTTGTCAGCAGAATGTTGAAGTCCTGGCTATTATGATGCTGTTGTTTATCACTTTGTTTAGAGCTAGTAGGGTTTGCTTTATGAATCTGGGCACACCTATGTTAGATGCATAAATATTTAGCATTGTTATGTCTTCTTGTCGAATTGCACCCTTTACATTATATAATGATCATCTTTGTCTTTCTTTGCTATTGTTGATTTGAAGTCTATGTTATCTGATATGAGAATGGCTATGCCTGGTTTCTTCTGACTTCTATTTGCAAGGAATATTTTTTTCCATCCCTTCACCTTGAGTTTCAATGAGTCCTTGTGGGTTAGATGTGTTTCCTGGAGACATAAACGGGATTCACCACATAAGCAGAAGCAAAAACAAACACCATATGATCATCTCAATAGATGTAGAAAAAGCATTTGGCAAAATTTAAAACCCTTTTATGAAAAAAGCTCTTAACAAAATAGACATAGATAGAACATATGATAAAATTATAAAACCATATACTACAAACTCACAGCCAACATCATACTGAATTGGGAAAAGTTGAAAGAATTTCCACTTAGAACTGAAACAAGATAAAGATGTCCACTATCACCAATTCTATTCAAAATAATGCTGGAAGTCCTAGCCAGAGCAATCAAACAAGAGAAGGAAATCAAAAGTATCCAAATGGGAGTAGAAGAAGTCAAATTATCACTCTTTGCTGATGATATGATCTTATATCTAGAAAACCCCAGAGATTCTGCTAAGAGACTCCTGGAATCGATAAATAAATTCAGCAAGTTCTTAGGTTACAAAATCAATGTATATAAATCAGTAGCATTCCTATACACCAACAGTCAAACTGAGAATAAAATTAAAGAATCAATATCTTTCACAAAAGTTACAAAGAAAATAAAATACCTAGGAATATATTTAAACAAGGAGGTGAAATATCTCTATAAAAGGGACTACCAATCACTGGGGAAGGAAATTGCAGATAGTATGAACAAATGGAAAAATATATCATCCTTATGGATTGGCAGAATCAACATTGTTAAAATGTTCATATTAGCCAAAACGATTTATGAGATTCAATGCAATCCCCATCAAAATACCAACATTATTTTATGCAGATCTAGAAAAAAATAATTCTATACTTCATTTGGAACCTGAAAAGAGCTCAAAAAGCCAAAGCAACCTTAAGCAAAAGGAACAAATTTGGAGGCATCAGTTTACCAGACTTTAACCCATACTAAAAAAGCTGTAGTAACCAAAACAGCAGGGTTCTGTCACAAAAATAGAGACATAGACCTGTGAAACAGAACAGAGTACCCAGATATAAAGCCATCCACATATTGCCATCTGATATTCAACAAAGCAGACAACAATATATACTGGGGAAAAGAATCCCTATTCAATGAATGGTGCTGGGAAATTTGGTTAGCCACATGTAGAGGATTGAAGCAGGATTCATATCGCTCACCCCTCACTAAAATTAATTCAAAATGGATATCAGACTTAAACCTATGACACGAAACCATGAGAATCCTAGAAGAAAATGTTGGAAAAACTCTTCTAGATATTGGCCTAGACAAAGAATTTATGAAGAAGACCCCAATGGCAATCACAGCAACAATAAAAATAAATAAATGAGACTTGATTAAATTTAAAAACTTTTGCACAGCCAAGGAGACAATCAACCGAGCAAATAGACAACCTATATAATGGGAGAAAATATTTGCATGCTATACACCTAATAAAGGGCTAATAACCAGAATCTACAAAGAACTCAAGCAATTCAGCAAGAAAATATCAAGCAACCATATTAAAAAGTGGACAAAAGACATGAACAGGTGGTTTTTAAAGAAGATAGCTAATGGCTAATAAACATATGAAAAAAATGCTCTCTATCACTAATCATCAGGAAAATGCAAATCAAAATCATATTGAGATATTAATATTATCTAACTCCAGTGAGAATGGCTTTTATCAAAATATCCAAAAGTAATAAATGCTGGCATGGATGCAGAGAGAAAGGAATACTCATACACTGTTGGTGGGACTGCAAACTACCACAGCCTCTATAGAAGACAGAATGGGGATTCCTCAAAGAACTAAAAGTAGATCTACTATTTGACCCAGCCCTCCCACTACTTGGTATTTACTCAAAGGAAAACCAGTCATTTTATCTAAAAGACACATGCACTTGAATGTTTGTTGCAGCACAATTCACAACTGCAAAGATGTGGAATCAACCTAAGTACCCATAAACTCATGATTGGATTAATAAAATGTAGTATGTGTCTACAATGGAATTTTACTTAGCCATAAAACCATGAATTAATTCCTTTTATAACAACCTGGATGGAACTGGAGACCATTCTTCTAAGTAAAGTATTGCAAGAATGGAAAAATAAACACCACATATACTCACTATTAAACTGGAACTAACCGAACAGCACTCACGTGCACAATTGGAAGTAAAACTCACTGGAAATCAAGCAGATGGGAGGAGGGGATGGGTGAAATCATGCCTAACAGGTACAATGTACACTATCTGTGTGATGGGCACACTTATAACTTTGTCTCAAGCAGTACAAAAGTAATCCATGTAACCAAAACATTTGTATTCCTGTAATATTCTGAAATTTAAAAAATGAAAAAAAGGAAAAGAAGAAAAAGAGATCATGTGCTAAGTGAGGAGGAGCTGGTAAATCTGGAATTTAAGAGAAAGTTAAATTCTTTCAAGTCTGAATCAAATAATCTCCTTTTTCAGGATCTCATTTTTCTTGAGAGTATGTATATTGAACCAAAAGTATAAAATCAAGGAAAGAATTTAGAGGAATCTTTCTTTTGAAAAGAGTTCAAAGAAAGAAGCCAAGGAAGTAATGAAAGGCTTAGTCCAAAAAATATAAGTAGGAAAATCAAAGGGATATATATTTAAGATATAGGAAGGCCAAAAGCGACAAGGCTATATGATGTAGAGAATTACTGTAGGAGAAGAGAAATGTTGTTTGGTAACAAGGATGTTTTTAGCAAGAGCAGTTTTCAGTAGAAATAGGAGAGGAAAACAATTTTTAAAATTTGAGAAGGAAAGAATTCAAATAAAATGCTAGAGTACATTTTTAAAACTGTTGATCTATGATTGATATACAAAACCAGTACATATTTAATGGACATAACTTGATGAGATTGGAGATAAGTAGAGAGTGTTCGTAAACTATTCTTTAAAAAATAGTTATACATGTTTTGACAAAAACATGTATAATAGAAAAATGAAAGTTTCTTTCCTTAATATTTAAAGAGATTTTTATATGTCAATAAGAATTACATGAATACATTATTAAAGATGGTGAAAGAAATTGAATCAGAAATGAGAAAAATAAGAAAATGTTAACCTACAACAGAAATAATATAATTAATGAAATGAAAAGAATACCATTGCTTCCTCTGTAAAATTGTTAAAGATATAAAAGCATAAACAGTTTTATATACTACCCTTTGGGTGAAAATTTTATATACTTCTAGGGAGGTATAAAAGGCAATTTTCAATGGATAGCAAAATTCCTAATGGTGTTGGTTAATTTGACATTTTAGGTTTTATATTAAGATCATTAGCAAAATAAACTACTTGAAGATTTTTTTATACACTGCAGGAATGTCTGTCATCACTGGATTGAACATAACCTGTTGGAAATGTCAAAATGTTTAAGAATAGAGGACTGACAAATGTCTATATAATGGAATATTAAACAGTCATTACAATTATGCCTTCAAAAGGCCATTTCCTAAAATTTTAAAAATCATATTTTGATAGTAAGTAAAAAAAAAATATGTATTGCATCATGCCACTTTGGTAAAATTTAACATATACACCATATCTGAGAACAAAATTAATTGGAGTTATTCCAAACAAAGAACTATCCTTTACTTTACTTCACTGATTTCCAAGTTCTTAAATTGGATCTCTATTACTTTTGTAGTTACAAAATAAAATTCTTGGATCAAAACGATCTTGCAGTGAAGAAAAACATGAAGTTAGCATGGTAAATTAAATGATGATTTAGAGTTGAGTCAAATTTCTTTGTAATGTATGTTCATCTGGGTATTTTTGTTTTCAGATGGTAAGTAACCAGTGGAGAATGAGAGTTGAAGAGGCAGGAATGTATATATTTCAAAGGCTTAAAGGTGACCAGAATTTTTTGTTCTTTATTGATCACTGATCTTTTGTACATACCAAAAATACATTAATTTCTTTCCTTCTCTGAGGAATGATCTTTTGCCATTTCTGTTTCTTAGCTCAGTGTCTTCTTCAATTCCATCCAACGTTAAAACTGGAAACATTCTGAATTCAGGTTTAAATTAGAGCCAGACCAAGGCAAAACAAACAAACAACAATCTCAATAATACTTATGAAAGATTCTCTCAGGGCTACAACCTAATCTTATGCTTAATGCATCTAATCATCATCTGCTACTTAATAATAATACTAAGCAATCTTACTGATTAGCTTCAAATTTTGATCTGCAATTGGTACTAGAATGACATAAAATGAAAAATGCAGAAACCATTTAAATATAAAATATAATTTTTGTTTTACATTCAATATTTCATGGCTTCAGTTATTCCATGAGTCAATTGTATAAGCATATTCCTACTAAGTGCTGCACTGTATGCTCTGCTACTCTTTAGCTGGCTCTGTGACCTTATTAACGTCTCTTGATTTTTAAGGTACTGTTTCCTTTGGTAAGGATATGGACTTGAGCAACTTTAATGTGTAGCAGAAACACCAAGTGATGCTATTGCTGCAGTTCTAGGGACCACACTTTGAAAATCACTGAATTAATTGATGTTTTAGATTTTTTCTAGCTCAAAAATTCACTAAATCTAGATGCTTAAGGCAGAACACCAATATAGTGGAAGGGCACCTTGGAACGCGTTAGCCTCCTTTCCATAGTTGGACCAATGAGGAGATTGGTCTGAGTCCATTTAGTGTTGCTCTAAGAGAACACCTGAGGCTGGGTTATTTATAAAGAAAATAGGTTTATTTATCTCGTGGTTCTGCAGGCTGGGAAGCACTAGAAGCACGGAGATGGCCTCTGTTCAGTTTCTCGTGAAGGTTTTTTGTGTTGGGTCATATAATGGCAAAGGAGGTCAGAGAGGAAGCAGACACATCGACACATGCAAAGAGGCAAACCTGTGGGACATCCTGGCTTTATAACAACCCACTCTTGAGGCAACATTTCTGCAAGAACTAATCCAGTCTCACAAGAGTGATAACTCACTCAGTACAGAGAAACTGCACCAAGCCATTCATGAGCAATTTATCTCCGTGACAAAACCACCTCCCACTGGCCCACCTCAAAATCAAATTTTTTCGTAAATTTTGGTGGGGACACACCCAAAACCATGACACTCCTTAATCCTCCTTATACTAGCTTTGTGGCATTTCTACTGTAACATTTCTTACCGTGGGATAAGGAAATTATTTCGCACAGAAAGAGAAATAAATAACTTTAATAAAAACTTGGGCAATTGACTAGATGTCTTAGTCTTTTTTTTCTGTAATAACAAAATACCCAAGACTGAGTAATTTATAAAGAACAGTATTTTCTTTATTCCGTTTCTGGAGGTTTGAAAATCCAAGAGTAAAGTGCAGGTGCTGGCAGTTTTATTGTGTGGTCCCTGCTTCCAAGGTGGCACCTTGAATGCTACTTCTGGAGAGAATGCCGTGTTCTCACAAGGCCAAAGGAAAAAGGGCACAACAGGGACAAACTCTCTCAATCCAGCCCTTTTATAAAGGTACCAATCCCATTCATGAGGGAGGAAACCTCCTGGCCTAATCCCTACCGAAGGCTCAATCTCTTAATACTGTTGCATTAGTAACACCTGAATTTTGGAGGGTATGCATTCACAACATAGAATTTTTCCCCAGCCCCCTAAAATTTATGTTCTTTTCACATGTAAAATATATTCATCCTATTTAAATAGCCTTCACCCCACAAATCTTAACTCATTCCACCATCAACATTGAAGTCTAAGTCCAAATTTTTATCTAAACATATGAATATGACACAAAGTACAATTCATCCTGAGGTAAGTTCCCCTCTCGTTGTCAACCTGTGAAATCAAACAACTTATGTGCATTCAAAATACAATGGCGGGACAGGTATAGGACATGTGTGCCCATTCCAAAAGGGAGAAATAGAAGGGAAGAAAAAAATAACAGGTCCCAAGTAAGTCCAAGCCTCAGCAGGGCAGACGACATTAAATCTTAGTCTCAAGAATAGTCTTCTTTGACTCTATGCCCCACCTTCTGCACACACTGGCTGTGATTTGGGCCCCCAAGACTTTAGGTAGTTCCACCCCATGTGTTTGGGGACACAGTCCATGCTTTAGCTTTCATGCATTAAAGTTGCATGCCTGTGGCTTTCCCAGGCTAGCACTGCACACTGGTAGCTGTGTAGGTCTGGGGTCTTGGGGGCAGTCCTGCCTCCACAGCTCTAGTAAGCATTTTCCTAGTTGGGGGTCTCTGAAGTTGCTCAAGACCCCCAAATCCCCTGGGTTTTGCTCTAATAGGGGATCTCTTTGGCACCCCTGTCCCTGTGACAGTTCTCTGCCTGGGCCTTGAGGCTGAGATCTCCTTTGAAATACATGTGAAGGTAGTCATGTCTCCAGTTTGTACCTTCTGCAATTAGGGAGTTATCACCATGTGGATGCTACCAAGGTTTATCATTTATACCCTCCAGAGTGGTGGCCCAAGCCATGCCTGGACTCACTTGAGCTATGGCTGGAGTGGCTGAGGAATATTGCACCAGAATATGAGAAACAGAGACCTGAGATGGCTCTGGGCAGTGAGTCTTGATGCCCCATGTACACCCTGGGCCCCTCCTCTAAAAATATTCTTCCCCCAAGGCCCTAGAATTCTGGGCCTGTGATAAACATAGCAGATGCAAAGATCCTTAAAATAACTTTTTAGGTAATTCTCTCACTGTCTTGATGAATAGTACCTGGCTTCTTTGAAACCATACTAATCTCCTTATCAAATAGCCACCTGCCTTTGGTCACACCCTTGGTTTTCTCTCCTAAACATTTTGCATGTTTCTTAGTCTTTACATGGTTAGTCTAAGAATTTTCCAAATCTTTTATGACCTGCTTCTCTTCAAATGATAAGTTTTCTCTTTAAATTATTTCTCTATTCTCTCATTTTACTATAAGCAATTAATATAAGCCATGAAACAAGCAATACCCTGAATGCTTTGCAGCTTAGATATTTCCTCCTCCAAATATCCTAGTTCATCACTGTTAAGTTCTGCCTTTCACAAAGTCCTAGAACACAGATATAATTCATCAAATTTCTTTGCTACTTTATAAAACGAATAGTCTTTCCTCCAGTTTCTATACATTGTTCCTCATTTCCATCTGGAACATCATCAAAATGGCCTTTCATGTCCATATTTCTACCAACATTCTGTTCATGACCACTTAAATAATCTTTATGATTATTATGAGTGAGGCTTTTCCTATAGCTCATCTCTTCTTGTGAGTTCTTACCAGAATTGCCCTTAATATCCATTAATGACAATATAGGCTTTTTCCTGAATTCTCTTCAAAACTATTCTATCCTCTACCCATTACCTATTTCCAAAGCTGTTTGCACATTTTTAGAAATTTGTTATTGTAATACCCCACTCCTGGTACCAATTTCTGTCTTATCTATTTGTTCTGCTGTAACAAAATACCAAAATACAGACTGGGTGTTTGGGGAAAATCCCAGGATGGTATAGAAAAATTGCCCTCCAAACAGGAGTGGTGTTGAGACCAAAGATTGACTCAGACAATTCCAGCGTGGCAAATTAAGTGAGTTTATTAGAAGTTACTTACACAGGACGTTCACTCCTGGGAGGCACAGGACTACTTGGGGAGTAAAACCTGTGCTGCCTGCCCATGTTGGAGCCTAAATTCCTTTCTGGCAAGTGACACAGAGCTCTTTCTCTGGGTTATTGCATGTCTACATGTGACACAGGTTAGGCATGTGCAGTACTTCCCATTAGCTGGGAACTTTAGAATTACAATTAACTAAAGGGTGCTGTAAGACAACTAAGACAGCTTAAAACAGTTGATATCATTCTTAAGACTTATTAGCATCTAGGCAAAAGGAGTTACTTAAGAATGCCCTTTGTTCTTGGTATTTTTTCCTGCTTTCTTACTCTGATCTCTAAGTTCAAAGGAAATCTGCATGAGTTTTTTAAACATTAAAAGCCAGTGGTGGGTAATTTGTACTTTTCCCTCTCTGGGAAATTAATAAAGAACAGAAATTTATTTATATTTATAAATGAAAAAGGTTTATTTGGCTCATGATTGTGATGTCTGGAAGAGTTCAAGATGGGTTATCTGGTGAGGGCCTCAGGCGCTTTCACGCATGGCGGGAAGCAAATGGAGCAGCTGTGTGCAGAGATCCCATGGTGAGAGAGGAAGGGGAGGGCAGCGAGGGGAAGTTCCAGGCTCTTTTTAACAACCAGCTCTCCCAGGAACTAATAGAGTGAGAACCCTCTTGACCCTCACACCCCAGGGAGGGCATTCAGAACAGAAATTTATTTATCACAGTTCTGGAGGCTGCAAAGTCCAAGATCAAGGCACTGGCAGCTGCTGTCTGGTGGGGACCTCCTTGCTGTGCCCTCACATGAAGGAAGGTGGAAGGGAAAGTGAGGACTAACTCCTTCCAACAACCCCCTTTATAAAGACATCTAATCCTTTTTATGAGGGAGTAGCACTCATGGCCTAATCACCTCGTAAAGGCCCCACCTCCTAATACTGTAGCATTGGCAGCACCTGCATTTTGGAGGGGACACATTTAGACCACAGCACTAGATAACTCTGTACCTAAACTAATGATACAGTTTTAAATGACTTACATATGTTTGTCTTTGACATTGCTTACTACAGTGCCACCACTTAGTAGGGACCCCATATGTTTTTGTGGTATTGAGTATATTTGGTATTTCTTATATTAGTTGTAGAAGTTTGGTGGATTATATTTTTATCACTTTAATATTAGGAGAGTAAAACTTGGTTCTGCTTCTCCTGTCCCAAAATAACACATATCTATCTATCTATCTATCTATCTATCTATCTATCTATCTATCTATCATCTACCTAACTCTCAACATAGCTTTAGATTACAATATAAACTTGCTAATACTCTTAGTTCACTTAAAGCATTTTCACAAAAATGTGTTTTCTTTTCTCCCTTTCTTTCTCATTTTAGTTAGCATATTTATTTGCATGTTTATAAATACTGAAAACATGCTACAAATAACAGAATAAACATCCCCTTTTTTGGGGAAAGAACAAGATGAAAGAAACTGGAAATGTTTTACCTGCATATAGCACATCAAATACAAATCAAAGGAAAGCTAAAATAGTCAAAAAGAAACAGAAGACGAAAGCAGAGAATACATAGGAGATCTCTACCCCAGAGAAGATGCAAATGTAAACAGAAGGTGACAATGTAGGCAGTTAAATATTTTTCCCTGGGCTCAAGAATGGTTCTCTTTGTTTCTACAGGGACTGAAAGGTCATTTTAATATATCTTTACTATAAAACAAAACACATTTCACTAGGTGGTTAGGAAAGACATAGTGCCAACGACAACAATGCATCGCTGGGAACCATTTCAGAACTGTTCAGTAAATAATACTCTTACCTCCCCAGAGCACTTCTAAGTAAGTGGGATTTGAAATACCACACCTACAGAGTGCATTCATCATCTAGCTTTCCCACTCAAATGCCAATGCATAATGGAATATCCTAACAGATCTTAGCAGGGAAAAGAAAGTGCAGCTTTCTATTTACCCGATTTTTAAAGAATCATGTGGTATTGAACCGCATAATTGCTTTTAGAAGAAACAAAAATCACGCAGCTTAAGTGCATCACCATACTAAGAAAATGAAGGAGCCAGTGTTTATCTTTCAGCTAACCATTAGAACAAGGCTTTCTGCAGACTTTCAATTCTACAGCCCATTGGGGGAAACACACAATATTAAGGATAAAGAAAAATAAAAATCAAGCAATGTTCATGGTCTACCTTTTTATATACCAGTCTTAATCTTAAAACACAGAGATTTGGCAAATAGCTGCCTAAGCATTTTCCATAGTGCAATTGCCCTAAATTTGCAGTTGACATCACCTTTTATTGTGTTTGTTAGCACAAAGGACTCTATTTTACATTTTAGGAAAATAATCAACTCAACAATTGACATTTCCTTCAATCAGTCTCTACTTTGGATTCTAAATTAATGTTCTGCACATTCTGTTCAGAAGGTGCAATACAAAAGAGAAGGTTAAAGTGACTTAGATTGACTATTATTTGCTCCAGAATATTTCTTTGCCACTCAAGTAAATACAGTGTTTATACATAAAAGCTATCAGTTACAAATTGCATATTCCTAAACTACCAGTTTTATCTTCATGGGTATTGAGTTCAGACATATGTAGGGGAATCAGAAGGTCCTCTATTTTGACAAAGTGTGCCTCATGAACCCGCGTAGCGTCAGTATCACCTGGGAGCTCATTATGAAAAGAATCTGTATCTTAACGAGCTCCCAGGTGATCATGTTCACATTAAAGTTTGAGAAGCATTGCTGTGTATGACTGGCTCTCTCATGCAAACCAGGGAAATGTAGCATGGGGATAAAGGTCAAGTTTAAAATGAGCATCCATACTTTGAGCTTACAAACAGAATGCAAGAACTATTGTTACAAAATAACTTATAATTTCTAGGTTTTGAGAAGAAAATTGTTATAAATGGACCCTTATTGGTTTAAGTAAACCATAAGCAACTATTGTTACTAAAAATGCAAGCTATATTATATATTTTAAATCAAAGATTAGTTTATTAAGTTGTAAACATAGTGGTATCCTAAATGTGGTTTTCTTTCTTCATTTTTCTGCATTAGTGTTTGCTCTTTAACAAGTGTTAATGTTATGCTATCTACTATCTCAAGATTGAAAATTGGAGGCATTTTGAGCTTTGTCCTAGATTCATTTTTAGTCCTCTATTTTATGAGATTTTCACCATTCTGTGCTATATACACACTTTAGACAATTGCAAGATTATTTCTGTTTTTAAACCATGTCAGCTACACATAATAAAACTAATAGCAAGGGGAAAAATGCTGGTTTCTGCTATACAGCCATCTCTTTGTATGTAGAATTTTGTAAAATTGTTACTCTGTGTCATGTGTACCAATTCAATTAGAGGATATTGTTAATTTTATTTATTGATAGTGAAATGTATGATTTCTATTTTAGTAAGGACATTGTAGCATATAGCATGCCAATCTATTTTAAATAGGAGAATTAACATATTTTAATTATATTCTGTTTATGAGGCATAGTAATAGGGTTAACCTGAAGCATAAGAATTCCATTTGAACTTATTAGAATAATTTAAAGAAATAATGCTAACCATGTTAAGCCAAATCCTGAAGATTTGGCTGGTGTGGCATAACTTTTTTCCTGTAATATTACCATTATTACAACAATGGCAACAATAGTCACACAATTTCACTGTATTTTGTCTGATAACAAAGGTATAAATGATTATTTTGAGACACTGTTGTAGGAGTCTGGGAAGTTATCTGCTTCAATGTGACTTTGCTGCTCCCCTTGCCCAGTGCCAATCCCACAACCCCCATCTCCAATTAGTGACACAGCTAATCAGGGGCAGCCAATCAGGGATGTGAGATTTGAGAGAAGCTTCTGGTGCTACTGAGTCCTGATGGAAAAATAGGCACTGGATTTATTCCCACATAGGTCTAAGGAAAGCTTGGTGGTCAGCAGTGAAGAGTTTAGTAGCAGTTGTCAGATTTGCATGAAATCTGCAGGGAGCTTCGTGCTCTGACTTTCATGGACTCCAGAGAGTAAAGAGTCGCCCCAGGTGTGTCCATGCTTCTAGGAGGACACTGTGGTCGCCTGGACTTAGAGCTGCTGATGAAAATTTTAACCTGTACTTGAATTTTTCCTATTCCTGAGGCTGATAGATAATTTTTACTTGCCCCTGGGGATAATTGTAGACTGTCAAAGAAGATAATTTCAACAAATTGAGTTTAAAGATATAATTGGCTTTTATTAGCAATTTAGGAATTAGGCAGTATCCCATGTATATATAAAGCAGAATGGCCCTGCAATGAGATGAGCAGAGGAGATGGGCTTTATAGGCAGTAAAAGGCTGAAGAAGTAGAAACGGGGAACAAAAATCATATTGGTCCTTTTAAAGTTACTTTTGTTATATAATTAAAGAAGAGGCATGCCCTTCTCAGGCTGGCTCCAGTAGCCTGGGCCCCTCATGTTTGGTTGCTGTAAATCTGGTTTTTTTTTTGAAAACTGGCTTTTTTTTTAAACTGGCTTATTTCAGTTTGCCTACATAGCACCTACCATGAGTGACTCCATCCTGGTCCCATCTGGTCTGCTAGGCTGAGTGCAAGAGCTCACTCAGTCCAATGCAATGGCCTCCCAAAAATTTTATTTAACAGAGCAAAAAGGTTCATGGCTATGTTACAAAACAAGCTCAGACTTACTGTTATTACAGGAGAAGCCAAAGATAAATCTGAATGTACATCATAAATAGGCAAAGAAAAACAAGAATTTAGCTAGGAGTACTCAGGAACTAGAAGAAACAACAAGGAAAAAACCAGTTCCTGCTGAAATAGACTTGCTGAAGAAGGCAACTGTATGTTGATATTATATAAGTGAAAAAGCCATTTTAGTAAATTTGATTGGAGCAACCAAGACTATTGAGAAACAAAATATTCCATGATTTTTGAATATTGAAATTTCAGAAACAACAGAAATGGAATTTATGAGTGAAAAATATAAAATTTATAACAATGGATTCATAAGAAAAAGAAAATAATAAGAAAACTTTAGAATAATTAAAAACTGAAGGAGAGGATAATCTCTTCTCTTAAGCAGAATTAATGCTTATCTTGATGAACTCCATGACATCTAATTATAATGATAATGTCATAAACTTCTAGATTAAAGAAGGTTTCTTAAAAGGAAAACAAAGTTAGTTTGGTATCAGGCTTCTTGTTAGCAACACTGGAAGTAAGAACACTCTGAGAGAGAATTACCGCCACTCAAAAATCCCATTTCTGGCCAAATAGATCATTTCCCAGCCAGAATGAAGGAGATAGAGATTTACTTGTGGAGGAATTTAGAGACTATATTACCCATAGAGGGGAATACACAAATATGTTTTATAATAAATAAATCAAAAATAACTTCAATGTGGGACAGATGAAGCAGAGAAGAAATACAGGTGAAAGTTAAATATACAAGGATCACAATAAATGACTGGGATGGTGTAATATTATGGTTCATGAGAATGTTTGGTATAGTGGAAACATAATGCAAGAGAAATAGTGATTGAAATTAAAAGTATAAAGTTATCTCAGCAAAAGTGTAGTGGCAGAAATGGAGAAGTAAAAGCATTCCAGAGGAAATCAAGAGAATAAAGCCTTTTGATGAGGCAAAATAGTTGGGATTTGGGCTTTACTTAATAATAGTGATATATTCATTATTTCTCTAAATATTTATTGAGTTTTTACTATGTGCCAGACACTTGTATTATATTGTTAACAAAAAGACAAACAGCCTTGCATTTTGTATATATGCATTTGACGATGATACATAGAAAATCACAGTAACCAATAATGGAATTGCAAAGAACAAACTAAATTCCACATTTCTATAGGAGATAGAAAAAAGTGAATACTAATTTGATCAAGTAGCAAAATTAAGGAAACATAAAAAAGAGAAATTAGCCGCATAAACCAGAAAAAAAATATGCGTTATAAAATTTAAACTGACTATAAAGTTTATAAATTTCTATATTAAAAATGTTGGTTCATATTCAATTTCTTGTGGTTGTGGTTCCATGAATGTGCTTACTTTGTGATAATTCACAGGGAAGTATATGTATACACTTTGTGCATATGTATTAATTAACTTCCTAAATATTAATTTAATAACATACGCAAACTTTAAAATGATTGCAGAATTTTCCATCTTACTTTACCATTTTCTAATTTCATATTGGGGTTGATTTGTGTGGATGTGTTTGTGCACACACATGCATGACATGGACATCTTTGCTCAAAAAATCTTTAGTTATTTCCTAAAACACAAATTGTTTTACACTGAGTCTAGGATAAATATTTAATTGAATGCGTAAAATAAAAATAATAGCTCTGTTAAATATATCAAGAGTTGTTCCAAGAGAATTTTCTGAGACAAATCTGCATTTAAAAAATGGCTCTGATTTCTATCTTTTTTTTTTTTTTTTCTAATAAAGAGCCTTTCTAGAAAAGAATCCAAGACCCTGGACCAGGCAGGAAGAACATAGAACACCTCCCTTTCATTGGCACTTAAGATTCTGAATGGAAACAAACATATCTCCTTTTAAACAGTGAGACAAGAAATGAGGACAGCAAAGTCTTGGCTGTTCACTGCCACACATACATGGAGAAAAATCACCCTCACACTGAAAACCTTCAAGCAGAAAACCTTTACAGGAATGACAAAGCAAATTTTCGCCAGAGCCAATCTGCAGAAGTCTACATTAAACGACTGCCTCCCAAAAGGATTATCTTGTTAAAAGCATTATATGAATGTGTTGCATCCAAACTTTTATCTTTGGCTATCTCTTGAAGATGAAAATCAAATTATTTTATCAGGAATATCATGTACAAGGAAGTCATGATTGTATGTTGATAGTAATATTCCTTTAAAGCATTTCAAATATTTCCTCCTATTCTGACTGAATAGAAAACAGAATCTGGTAAAAAAAATTATAAACATTTCTTTCAGGGAGAATGAATTTTTGGATGCTAGAACCAAAATAATTGTATACTTGCAAAAATCACTCACTAAAATACTCAAGAATTATTGTATTATCAATTTTCATAATTTTATGTATTCTTATTCAAAGTTATTTGAGGAACTATTATTTGTTGCTATTTCAGAACAAATCTAAAGGGAAAATGTATTTGAAGAGCAGAATGTTTCTTCAAAACCTATTCATCAATTGAGCGATTTTACACTCTGGACTAGGGCATAGAATTGTCAAGAAACTATTTTAGGGTAACATATGGAAATAGGGAAGGGCTCAATTGCTGAGGAAGCTGCTTCTCTAGCAGTTAGTAGATACTGCTCCCAGCCAGATCTCTCTTCTGAACTTCAGATAAGCATATAAAATATTCTACTGGACCTCTTCACAGTCACTTCAAATTAAACCCGAGTTGTTAAACCTCAGCACTGTTGACATTTTGGGTAATTCTTTGATGTAGGATGTTGTCCTGTGCATTGTATATCTAGCACCATCCCTGGCCTCTACACACTAGATGCCAGTAACACACCTCTTGGTTGTTGCAATCAAACATGTTTGTAGACATTGCCATATGTCTCCAGAAGGGGACAAAAATCTCCCTCTATTGAGAAACACCAAATTACTATGTACTCATGGATGTTTATTTTATACTTAGGGTTAGCATTATGGGCATCAAGTGTATCAATAGAGTGCAGAGCTTAAGTAGAGTTCTTTTGCCTTTAGGTTACAGAGTCCCCTCATTTCCAAAGTTACTCAGGCCAGCAACGTATTCTTTTACTCACTTCAGTGAGGCCGTTTCCTACATTTGTAATACATTTAGATTATTGTGTTAACATTCTGCATTCCATCCTGGAATCCTCTAAATGATTTTTTCAAAATGTGCATTTGTAAAGGTTTAGTCTTCATGCTTAATTACAATGGGTTTTGAAAAATGTCTAATGTCTTTTATTCAGTATCATAGCATCATATAAAATAGTTTCACCGTCCTAAAGGTTTCAGGTGCCTCACCTATTTAACCCTTCCCCTACCATATATTGAATCTCTGGCAACCACTGCTCTGTTTTCTATCTTTTTAGTTTTAACCTTTCCAGAATATGACATAATTGGAATCACATAATATGTAGCTTTTTAGATTGGCATATCAGTAATATGCATTTAAGTTTTTTTCCATAACTTTTCATGGCTTGATAGTTCATTTCTCTTTATTGTTAATAATATTCCATTGTATGGATACAACACATTTTGATATTTTATTCAATTATGGAAGGATATCTTGGTTACTTATGTATTTGGGTGGTTACAAATAATCACCCTGTCTCCAAATACATTTTGAGGTACTAGGGGTTACCAGGATTTGAACATTGACATAGCATAGTAATTTCTATGGCAGTTTCTGTAAACATTCTTGTGCTAATTTTTGTGTGGACATAAGTTTTCAAATCATCTAGTTAAAAGCCTAGGAGACTGATTGCTGGGTCATATGGTAAAACTGTGTTAAGTTTTAGAAGAAATTGTCATACTATTTTCTAGAGTGACTGTACCATTTTTCATTCCCACTGGCAATAAATAAGAGATGCTGTTTGCTCAGTATACTTGCCAACAGTTGGTGTCAGCAATTTTGATTATAGTCATCTTAGCAAGACATCTCAGCATTGTTTTAATTTGTAATCCCCTAATCACATGATATCGTACATCTTTTTGTACTGTTATTTTCCATCTGTATATTTTCATTGATGAAATTTCTGTTCAGATCTTTGTCCATTTTAAAATTAGGTTTGCTTGTTTACTTATTGTTGAGGTTTAAGAGTCGTTTGTGTATTTTGAATATAAGTCCTTTATCAGATACATGCTTTTTATGTATTTTTACCCAGTCTGTGGCTGATATTTTCATTCTCTTAGTGTCTTTTTCAGAACAAGTTTTTAATTTTAATCAAACCAACAGTCAAGCCTTTTTTCCCCCTGAATTTCATTTTTGGTATTTTGTTTAGAAAATATATTATTAAACCCAAGGCCATATACATTTCCTCCTACTGTTTTTCAAAAAAAAATGTAGTTTTGCATTATACATTTATATTAGGATTCATTTTGAATAATTTTTGTAAGGTATAAGGTTTGCATCAGTTTCATTACTTTGCATATTGACATTTCAGTTTTCCAGAACCATTTGTTGAAAAGACTATCCATCCTCCATTGAATTGCCTTTGCTCAGTTAAAAAAATCTATATAATTGTGAAAATAGAATAATGATTTTATTACTTGCATATTTTGTACACTTTGGAGTTAGAAGCTTAGAGATTTGGAACCAATCCAGAATTTTCTCTTTGCTGTCCTGTGATAGGAGTGCAAGAGGCAAATTAGCAAGAAAGAAAATGTAGTTTCATTATGAAAAATAAATTATCTTAACTTTCTTCGTACTTACTCCTTTCTTGTTCCCTTCCTTTCTTTTTTGCATAGACATTCATGGAAACTTATAATGTGCCATTTCCCCATGAATATTTCAGAACAATTTTTCCTACACAGAGAAATTTAAAACTCATCCAAATGGTTGAGGATACTTTCAAGGAATTGAAGCAAAATGTTAATATTAAAGGAAATTTCTCCTCCAGCCTGAACCCCTGTATCTGATTTTTTTTTCTCCTTATCATTCTGCTATATCTCTTTTCCACTAGCTTTGCTTGCTTGACTAATAGACTCATTAGCATCATTCAATGTCCTGTGTCATTCTATAGGAATGAGAATAGATTGTGGAATTCTAACCAAGTGACCCAAATAGGAACAAGTCCTACATAGAAGACAAAGACAGAAAAGATTTATTAGATTTTTAATTCACATCTTAACAGTAAGATTGTTCTGTGTAACATAAATTAGCTATGCAATAATACTGAGAGCTTATTTCCTAATTATATTCTTCTATGGTTAAATTCTCTCTCTCTGGAGAATTGAGATATACTTTCTTTATCTTCAGTGTTTTGAAGTTTTATGATGAGTATGCATTGATAAATGTGTGTTTTCTCTACAGAGTCAGACAATCAGTGTGTTTTGGTAAATACAATTTATTGGAGCATACATACAAAAACATTTGCTTTATTTTCTGAAAGATTTTTCAAATTTATCTTTCTTCCTCTTCATTTAAATCTGTCATTTCTGTTTTCACATTTTTAATTTCCAAGAGCACTTTTTGTTTTTTAAGTGTTTTAATGGTATTCTATTATTGTTTCAATGATGAAAAATCTTTTCTCTCTTTCTGATGCCCTTTCTTTTTCATTAATTAGTGATTTTTTTAAGAAAATTTATTTCACCCTGCATAATCTTTCTCCTCAAGTTGCCTTTTTATATTTGTTTGTTTTTGGTCTCTTTCATAGGAGAGGTTTTTTCAAATGTCTGGTGATCATTGGTTCTCTCTTTCATACTTATGAATAGGTGTTAAGAAGCTTATTAGAATACACCTGAGTGCAGCTGATTAACCATGAACTTTACTACAGCTAGTCAGATTTCTCAGGGAAGACTATTCCAGGTTCAAAATGTTCTACCCCTTTCTGGGAGCTAAGTAGGCTAACCGTGGTGCATAGAAACTCTCACTTCCCCTCTTTCGAGTACGATATTCCCACGATGTCTGGTGTCCTCCATTAGAGACATTATGCTTTACTTTCTTGATGTTTGTCTGGTAAGATGCAACATTTTCACTCTGCCACAAAGTGTCTGAAGTTGATATGGAGATCTAACTGCTTCTTAGGAGACTTGTAGTCAATCCTATTGTTTTAACTCAAACTTCCATCCTCACTTTCAGCATTCCACAAATTTTGAAGTTCTAGATGGTTCTATAGTGCTCTATACTATCTTATTTTTTTTTTTAAATTTTCTTCAGTATTCCAAGGCCTAGGTTGATTATAGGTCACCAAAGATTACGTTAAAAACAATGTCAACAGACTATATATTCAAAAGAGTCCTGAGTCCTAAATCATAGGTGCTGAGATATCTTATATACTGAATCAAATGTTCACATTTAAATTTATTGTTAATTAACAAAACTCAAGAGCCCACACAATAACACAAGTATATATTGATATACTATTTGTTTGTTGCAGACTGTCTATTGATTTCCACATAATTACAATTTATTTAGATTTCAAAAACAATTTGTTTTTGAAACAATAAATTAAATAAATTATACAATTTATTTAATTACAAAAAATTTAGATATAAATTATAAGTTAATCAAAAGGTCTCATCAAACTAAATGTATTAGAGCCACCTAAAGTAATATATGCCTTAGATAAACATTTTTCTATGGCCATTAATCATGACACATTCAAATTAAATGACTCAAATGATTTACTATCACATCTTTCAGACTATTATCAGTGTCATTTGTTATTAAACTGCACATCCAATAAATTTCTACTGGTATTGAAAGACATGCTATTATAACTTTGCCCTCATGTTTCTACCTCTTCTAAAGTGAGACAATAATTTAAACATTTGCTTAATTTTATTCTATTTCTACAGTTGTGAGTTCTTTTCTTTTTTGGTAAAGGAAACAAAACTTTCTTATTCTCTATAGTCCTCATTGTCAGACAAATTAATGAAAGTTTTTAATAGTTCCACACATATTAATAGCATGGGCTATAACTGCAAAGTGAGAATGTATATATTAAACAAAAAGAGTTAATATTTTCTTTTATAAACACAACTATAAAATGATTTCTTACTCAGAATCAATATAATTTTCATGTATAAGCTTACCTATAAAAATAATTATATTTTCCTAGCGTATATTAATTTCTACTCCTATAATGCTTATTTTTGGTCAATTTCTTAACTGCTTTCATTCTTTATTCACATCACTGAATATTCATGTTAGAAAACATAATCTCAATATGTTATATAACACCACATATATTTTACAAAATGCAGATAAAATGGAAATAAAAAGTAAATTTGTTTAATTGGATCTTTATGTGGTTTAAAGAGCAGCAGATTTGCTTCAGAGGAGTTGGCTCAGTTAGATTAATCAGCATGTAGATGTGGGGGAGTCAACCAAAAGTTAATCTGTGAGGGTTTCCATTGTTATATTCTTACATGGTGTTCTTCATGCACTAAGAGATCAGCGAATCTTGTGAAATTATTAACCATCGTAATTCGATGTTTTAAATCAAAGAGGAAGTAATTATATTGCTTATATAAGCAGAGATCTCAATTTCCTTTTAAACTCTGTTAAATTCTCATATCCAAGTTTGATTTGGATAAAACACACAAATATCTGTTTCATATATGTAAACATAAGAAGCACTTTCTTTAGATTTTGGATAACCAATGGTGCAGGACTTAGTATCTTGGAATATTGAAAAAACAATAGTCCTGGCTTCTTATCTATAGGAACTTCTAGGCTACAGTATACTTATGTGAGCCCAAACAATGCAAGTAATCTCCCTGAGCAAAGACAGAAATCGGAATTTGACATTACCAAGGTGAGTGGAGGCTACTGAAGAAAGAGGCTACTGAAGAAAAGAGGCTACTGAAGAAAAAACAGTTGCAAAAAGAAAGAAGTATGCATAGGAGACTCCTTGCATCTTTGGCCAAATACTAGGTTGCACTTTGGGAGAAACCCCACATTGTGGGCAAAACATAACCAGGGAACGAACTGCCAAGGAATAGTTACTGGAGGTGTGTGAGCCACATGTTCACACACATCATCTGTGCTTTCAGGATCCCCTTGAGCTAACCCATTAACTTCCCCACAATAGCTGTACCAAATTTACACTGCCACCAACAGGGCACAAGACACTCTTTTCTTTACATCCTGTTCACACTTGGTATTATGGGGTATTCTCATTTTTCATTGATGTTTGTGAAATTATATCTCATTGTTAGTTGGCATTTCTTTGATTTCTCTTGAGTTTGATCAGATTTACATATGATTATTGGCCATTCGTTTCTTCTATGAATTGTCTGTCAATACTCTTGAGTTGTTTAATAGATTTATCTATTCGATATTTGTCTTTTCTTATTGATTACTAAGAATTCTTTATACAGTCTTCAACCACATATTTTGTTAAGTCATATTATTGACAAATCTCTCAACTCTGAAATCAAAAATAAATTATCTTATCTCTTTTTCTAAAATATTAAATTTTTTACCTTTTACATTTGCATTCTTAATCAAAATGCATAGGTTTTATGTATCATGGAGAAAATCCTCAAATTGCTCAGTTAGTGTCTCTGTAATATTTTAGGCTAAAAGAAATCCTTCACAGTTCCATTTTATTAAGTAGTTAGAACCAAATAACTTAATAGTAGTAGCTTGGTGTCTGATGTATACTACTGTATTTCTCTTGAAAACTTAAAATATTTCATAGCAATATTATTTCTTGTTAATTGATATACTATGAGATAATTATCTAAATTAATTTACTTATTTCTCAGATAAATAACCATATATCCCAGATTTATTAACAGCTTCTCATTTTCCAATTCATGTGTGACTTGGTCTCTATCATACATCAGGTTTCTATGTGCAGAAGTCTGATTCTTGGCCCTATTGCGTTTCATTGGTCTATGATTCTGTCCTGGGAACAATACCACCATGCTTTAAAAACTGCAGGTTTATAATATATTTTTTTGGTATTTGGCAGATAAGTGTGGTGTTTCCAGAATTTCCCAGGTTCCTCTTGCCTTTCAATTTTCTATATCAATTTTGGGCGAAGCTTGTCATCTTTCATGAAATCCCATTAGAAATTTATTTAGCATTACATAGAATTTATAATTCTTTTTTAGAGAATTGGTATCTTTATAATACTGATTCTGTCAGCAGGTCAATATTATATAGCTCCCTATTCTTCTTTGTTGCAGATTTACCCCCAAGTTTTTTCAACCAAATATTTTTACTTCACTGTTTCACTATTATCTTGGCAGCTGTATATAGAATTTGGCCTTAGAATCACATTTTAGCTTGTCATATTGCCTCTGACAGTTTAACCCAAACACTACAGCCGAGGCTAATCAACTTAGCTGGCGACAACCAGGACTCTAAAAGAATTTCTTAAGTAGCATTTCTTTGAGAAATAAAAGTTTACAATATCATAGTAAATCAAAAGATTTTAATTCTTTAATGACCTGAAGCCCAACAGCACCCTCCCTAGAACACTGAGACACCCACAGGTGATAGAGATAAGTCTGTTTCACATACAGGTACTTTTCAGATCCCCTTCCTTTCCCCTTCTGGAAAACCAACCCCCTTTTTCATTGTTCCTTTACCTATATAAGGTTTCTGACCAAGTAATTGCAAATTTCTTTTCTTTGAGATACATAACGTTAGAATGGCTTTGCAGAGCTGAAAGTGAGTCTCTCCCTTGGCCCATACCTGACGTGGACTCCTCTGTCACTGCTAAGATCCTTGCTGATCAATACAGAAGTTCAACAGAATGTCTTAAATCAATGGCACAGTTGCCCTAAATTAAGTGCCTCTCTGCTCTTTAGCAAAAATACAGACTTTGCCTCAATGTTCTATTGGCCTAGAGAACACTAGAATTTTAATGAACATGATCTTGAGAAATGTTAATGTACCATCAGTTGCATACATATCTCAAAGAAAAATTACACTGGCCAAGGTAAATGAAGAAGAAAGACTTTATTCAAGACTATTGCATTAGGAGTCAAGACTATTAAACTGGGAGAGAGAGGTTAAATTCGACTTCACTGAAATACAAAGCAGGAGAATTTTAGGTTCTCCAGTGCTAAATGGTGCTTACTTCCTACCCTCCTACGGAGACCGGGAGATAAGGGCATTCTCTCTCTTTATAATTGCATTACAAAGGGATGGCTCCCAGATCCTTGAGAAAGATATTCCTGGGTTATATAACTGGCAAGAGTAAGGTAGGAAATTTACATTTCAAAGGAGCAGAGGAAGAATTCACAATTGCAAGTTTTCTAAAGTAAATGTTCTAAGAAAAAAGGAGGTCAGAAGAAAACCTGTCTAAAGTTTAGTTCAGCTGAGGAGAATGAATGTTGAGACCATCTTAGTTACACGATTCCTTAAGCTAACATAACTAGATTTTATGTTTGGCTCTAAGCATTCATTTTACTTCATTTTTACTTCAATGTATATATTTATTTTTTCACTTTCAGTCCACTCAATTTTAAACTTTATAACTAATTTCTAAACTTCATAACTCACACCCCACAAATAAGACCTTCTGTCACATATAAATGCTCCCCTTTATCATATGCTAAAGTACAAACACACTATTTTGACAGGGTAATTGATCCAGGATAGCTGTTTCAGCAAGAACATAAATTTGACTATAGTCAGAGGAGAAAATTGTATTCTTTTTTCTTTGAGAGGAGAAATTGGTGGAAAAAACTAGCACATTGTGTTTACATATTTTTGTTTACTTTCTGCAAGGGAGCACCAGCCCGGAGTGACACATCTTAGCAAAGTGGTAAAGGTACACAGGCGCCTAACAGTGGGAAGACATCCAGGGAAGCTTGCAGAACAGTGATGATATTTTTCACACAACCGAGCTCTTAATAAATCAAACGACCATGTTCTTCACTGGTCAATTGATCTCTTTGGCAGCACAGATGTTAGAGAATTGGAGAATAAAGATTACAAGGCATTGACCCCTGAGTTGTGTCAGCACTTGAGAAGTGAAAACCACTATAAACACAGCATATTAGAAAACCTCTGGAGTAAGAGCCACATCTTAACAGAGCACATTGTTTCATAGGGAACCTTAAACCATAGGAATCCCACATGCAGAAAATCTGACAAGGAAAGGCACTACGAGAAAGACATTTGAGTCTACAGGATATCATTCAATAAAAGATTTTTAAGAAGTCATATGAAAGAATTCTAAAGATTGTGTATTATTTTTTATTTCCTTGAAAAACATTTCTATGGGGACCAACAAAATGGTTTCTACTAATTTTTAAATAATAATAAAAGCATACTACATTTAGTTCTTTGGAAAAATTATCTAGACTTCCAAAGCTCAACTAATAGACAGTAGAAATAGAAAAAGATACTTCAAAGAAAATTCTAGATGGGTAATAGCATTTATCATGTTTTGGCATTATTAATTGCTTGATTTTCAGCTTTATTGTGATAACAATGCTTTCAAAAATATTTCCTCCAATCATTTGGCAATAAAGTGAGAAGTATCATAATAATTACTGTTCAAAAAGAGGAATATAGCATATCTAAGTGAAAGGAAATCACATGATATAACATCTTGAATTTGCCCCTCAAGTTTAATTCATTTTATTTTCTTTTATTTGAATTACTGTTAGATTAGACCAACCTTGTCCCAAGGATATATTATTGCCAATAGTCAGAGGAAAATAACAAATATTCAGTGGTTTGGGGTTAATGAGGAGTTCCTCTTGAGAAATTCAATCCAAGTCTTGATTTTGCAACAGGTTTTTTTTTTTTTTAACAAAACGAATCATTATTATATCCTGACATACACATAACCATCACCACCATTAGTGCTAAAATGTCTTTCTATTTCATAAAATCATGAATTTGAGATGATGGACAAAAAAAATGTTTGTTTGAATGAGAGAAATGTTCTTCTGTGCTACTTAATGAAAATATTTGCAACTCTGTGATGTTTTTCAGGCTCCAGAAGATTGCCTAGGACAATCTACTGTACATGATATTCACAAACATTAATCGAGTTCCTTTTTTTGAGCACCATGCTAAGTACTAGGTGTCAATAATCGATAAGACATAATCCTTAAGTTATAATTGTAAAATAAAAACATTATATGAAAATACCTGGCTATAATATGGGATTACAAAGACAAAAATATTAAATGCAGAAATATCATCTGTAATTATCAACACAATATGATAAAGTAGACTATTATCAAAGTCCTTTAACTTAGCTCATATTAATCATTTATGCTTCCAAAAAGTTAGTAGTTGAGTTTTTACTGTGTTTAATTTATTGATTCATGGAAAGATGCTGATCAATTTTCTTGTCTTTTGCACTAAGATTGTTTATTAAAATATATTTGTAGAATTTCTTCTAGCACAAATACTCTATATATCAATGATAAAAATACCAGCAATAGCTGAGTGTAGAATGTTGATGAAGCTTTCTTTATTAGAATAAAGGTAGAGTACAGGCTTGCCAACCTGTGTGTACAAGATTAGATGACATCACTATTGATTTCTCTTTCCACAGGATAATTACATCAACCTGCTCCAAATAATGGAGGAAATTCAGCCATGTGTAAATCTCCCTTTCTAAATTACTGCTGCTTGGGCCAATGTGAGATTTAGAAATTGGTAAAATCGCTATTTCAGATCCAAATTTGTGCCTAATATGAGTAACATTCTAAGTGCTAAACTGTGGATGTGTACCACTTCCTCATGCCTAAGACATTACCACTGTGTCAACATGGTTCTTGCTTCCTTTTCTCCTTAAATTGTATAGGATAAATAAAACCTAATATATTCTGTAAAAGCCAAAATTAGATCAAAATTAAAATTTTCTTTCATATTTATTTTCTACTTTATTTCTACTCCAAAATGGAAAAATAATATTTCTTATTTCAGAATCTGAATCCAGTCCATTAGGTCTATATCAACATAGGTTCTTACATATCCTCAACAAAACAGATTTCAATTAGATATGATCCACTGTTTTTTAGATATTCAAAGTGATCTTGAACTCACAACAGTGGACATTGCCAACACTCTCACAAATGAAGTACTCTCATGCTTCTATGGGGTGGGGACTGGGGAAACTTTGAAGCCCATCGCATTTACAAGGAGCAAAGTCCAAATCATTAGTCTAACATTTTCATTGTAATCTTTTTGCAAAAAGCACAGGTTTCATAATAGATTGGATTGGATGAATACATTTTTTAATATATATTTTAATTTTTATTTATTTTTTCCCAAATTCTGTGGGTACAAATATTGTAAGGGTTACATATCTTGCCCCTGTCCCCATCCCCACCCCGCTTTGCCAGAGCTTCAGGCATGTCCAGTCTTCAAGTGGTGCGCCCTGCACCCACCATGAAAGTGCCTACCCTTCCCCTTCTCCCCCCTTAGATAAATGAATTTTTAAAAAAGACCTATAGAGAGGAATATTCAATGCATTGACTAGTGGATAAACGTCAGAAAAATTATTCAAAACTTGAACATATCTAAGACACATTACTGGACTTCATTTTCCATTGACCAGACTCTGACTATTACTCTGTTCTTGCTATTAGTGTATAGATATACCCATTTCCTTCATATATATTTAATTGTAACTTTTTTGAAAAGTCAGTTTTCTCCTGATATCATGTCAATAATTCAGGAAGTTGATTTATATTTAACTTTAAGAAAGTGGAAAAACAACACTTTCCAAAGGTATAAAGACACAATATGATAATTAGGGATACTTCATAATACAATATAGGATAGAGGACAAAGAAGCTGTCTAGTGAAAAAGGATTAATATAAGCATTGAATCAGGAATTATATGCCAAAGTTCTTGACCTTACCCTGCTGGTACTTAAAATGCCTAAACAGAAATTGTCTAAAGCTCTCCAGTTCCCTGTGTCCTCTTGAATAAAATACAAGAATTTGGTATAGTAATTTCTTACATGTTTTCCACTTATGAAGTTTTATGTTGCTATAATAAAATAATTGCAAATATACAACTGCTATTGGTACCAAGTTGTTAATTCTGGATGAATTTTAATTATAAAGAAAAAGTTAGTATTATTAATACCATTTTCAAATAGCAAGAGAAGATAAAATAATCATGAAATTAAGAAATGACATTTCTTTGGACTCTGTAATACAAGTTGATATTATTCTACCCTATTCAAGTCAAACTTTTTTGCAAAACTTATGAGGCTTATTATAGAAATATGAAATGATGATTAGTATATTTTCTACTATGTTTTGGCTCACCATTCACATTCTGTAGGCAACAGAATGAAAATCTAAGGATAACATAAAAATAATGAATTGCAATATTTAGTGGCTGATTATCTAAAGAGAAAATTCAGTTACCAAAATTATGTCTATACTTGTCTGTGGAAGGGCATAGCAAAATAGCTGTACAGCAGTGAGTTGAAGTTCAATGAGGAAAGAAGATTCCCTGAATATAGTTTATGATAAACTAAATAAGTAATCCATTACAAGAGGATGGTGTTGAATGATATAAGAAATCCGAAGAAGTGTCAGAGGTAACTACAAATTAATGTTTTATTATTGTCACTGGACAAGACATGAAAATACTAAGGGGCTAAGTGAAAAATCCAGAAATATAACTTAAGCTAAGAAACTTACTCAGGTAAATTATCTGCCCACCTATAAGATGCAGACTGGATTCATTGCTACTGGTCAAAATAAGTTTGATCATAGCAAATAACATTAAATTCCATAGATACCAGAATACTCGTAAAATTTTTTCCCCTTTATGCCAGTGGTAAACTTTTAAAAGAGTTTATTGCACAGGTGAGAAAAAAATACAAATAGCCTTCATTAATTCTGGTGTCACTTTGCTCACAAATTTCTTCCTGTATGTAGGAGGCAAAATTGTTGATCTATCATTATATTCATCATTGGGCTAAAGTTTAGTTTTCATATGTTGCCGTTAGAGATTCAAAGGCCAGCTAAAAATAAAAAAATGGTTAAAAGAAGTATTTTTTTAAAAAACATAGATCATTTCTGATTGATTCTTGCAGGAAATGGGAGGAAAAAATAAAGATACCGTCATAGTTATCATGATCGTTTATAGCCAGTGGAATTATTTTATGGTTTTGACCCTTTCACTATACTGAAGAATTTATGTAGACATTGCTTCTAGCTATTGGCAAAGTTCATGTCTTAACAATTAGGTAGGAAGTTACACTCTATAGAGATTATGCGGAATGAAGACATAGTGTGTGTTTACTCTTTTCCATATTTTTAAAAGCAAACCCACATATCTGAGAGGAAAGAAGGACACAGAATGCCAGATAAAATTAAAACTCTTATGAAACAACTTGTCTGTGTAGTTCATGAGATTTCTTGAGGTAAATTTATTGCAGCATATTAAAGAATGAGTGGAACATCTCAGGTTATAGATGAGAAAATAATACTCCAAGAATTGAGCATCTTATCCCAGTGCAGATAGGTGATTAGTAGCAATGCACTAAACTGCAGGTCTAACTCAAGAATTCTTTTGGTTGCACTAGTTGCACTAGTGCTTTTGAACTAATGTGGAAGATAGTTAAATGTTATCAAACTTCCAAGAAAACTGACACATGTATTGATTTATTTAGTGAGTCAGTAATAGTGTCCTCCAATAAAATAATAAATATAATATGTTCACTGATGGTTTTTTAAAAGATAAGTCACTGTGTAAGTTTTGCAGATACAAAGAAAAATAATACTCAATCTTGCCCTCAAAACATTTTCAGTTTTGTGAAATATAAGCTGCTCTATTTGCAACCAATGACATTTTTCTTAATTGTATTCTGATTAAATGATCTCTTCACTTCACTTAATCCCTGAGTTCATCTGTCTGAAAAAATTAGGAAAAAATACTTTGCCTATAATTCAATGACTCAAAAATTCTCTCTCAGGATAATACCTATCTTCTTTGCTTCATAAAATAAAGTCGATGTAAGTAAAATTTTTCTACAATGTTGAACAATACTAATCAGGTATTAATTATCATGGTGAGTTATAAATTTTGCTTATATATTTGCTTAGTGAAGCATCCATTATATATGTCAACAAGGACAAGGGAAAGTTAATGAGCTGAATAATCAGAGTAACTGAAAGTTAAAGGAGCTATAAATTCAATGGGATATCCCTTGAACTTATAAAAAGAGTAGAAGTATATATACTAAGACGCTTTTTATTAAAAATATTTCTAGAAAGCGTGGATGAAAGGAAATATTATTGAATTGCTGTAAAACAAAATTCAGAGCTTGAGCTCATAGAGATGAAAGAGACTCAGGTCAAGGTTCCTACCACTAAAAGGCTGCCTTTGCCTGAGTAAGTAACAGTAAATTGAAATTTGCCATCTTACTTGAGATCCAATGGAACATGCATTACCTGATACAGATCTTGAGCCCCAACAACTCTTCAGCACTCCAGGAAATTGATTGAATTTTGGATCTTTAGTCTTAAACTTGTCTTTTAAACCCTTGTCATTAGTCTCTTCTGGTCAGTTTAATAGAACTTGAGCCCAGATAAGAGGTTCACTGAACAAGTTGGTTGGTAAATCTGTATGGTGTCTCTCAAAGGCATTGTTTTTATTCTAGTCAATTTCACTATTATCTTAGAGATTAATTTATGTGATATAGCAAATGAAATAAACAATATACAATAATACAGAAAGAATTTTTCTGAAATAATTTTAAAGGACACGGGGAAATTTTATTATTTATGGCTGACGTGGGGAAGATCTCATACTTTTATGAATAAAATTGCAGCAAAGATTATTTAAATTAGAATGAGAATTTATTTCAAAATAAAACATATGCATGTTAAATGAAGTGTGTAATTCCACTATGCTCAATTTTAGGAAAATAGTCTAATTGTACATTGGTCATCTTTAATTATTTTTTAAAAAATGAAAATTGAAAGAACAGTACACCAGAGTTCCTAACCTTTGACATATCTAAAATACTGCAAGCTTTAATATTTGTTATTTTCACTAATTAATATCCTTGAACAAATAGACAAAAAATATTTTGTTATATGAATCTAGTGACACTCATACCCCAGCTGACAAAAGGCAAAATGCTTTTTTGAGGGAGTATTTTCGGTATTTATCTTTATTGCCAATTTGGTGGGTAAAAATGGTATATTTTTTGTATTTCTTTAATTTTTAGTAAATTTGAATCTACATGTAAAATCTGAGTTATTTTTCCCATTATCTTGATATTCGTGTTTTTGCTAATATTTAATTTATTTTTCACTTAAAAATTCTTTCAAATTAAAATAATCTTTCTTCTGTCATATTACTTTTCCTCAGCATGTCTTTTTTTTTTTTTTTTTTTTTTTTTTTTTTTTTTTTTTTTGAGACAGAGTCTCGCTTTGTTGTCCAGGCTCTAGAGTGAGTGCCGTGGTGTCAGCCTAGCTCACAGCAACCTCAAACTCCTGGGCTCCAGTGATCCTTCTGCTTCAGCCTCCCGAGTAGCTGGGACTACAGGCATGCGCCACTATGCCCGGCTAATTTTTTATATATATATCAGTTGGCCAATTAATTTCTTTCTATTTTATAGTAGAGACGGGGTCTCGCTCTTGCTCAGGCTGGTTTTGAACTCCTGACCTTGAGCAATCCGCCCGCCTCAGCCTCCCAAGAGCTAGGATTACAGGCGTGAGCCACAGCGCCCGGCCCTCAGCATGTCTTTTGTTTCCAATAATTTCCCAGTATTTTCCCCAATATTGGTTTTGTCTTTTGACAAGGATACTTTTTAAATATTTTTTACACTATTTTATTTTTTGGTTAACTTTAAAAGGTCTTGCCCAGTTGGTTATTAATAAATACCTATGACCTATATTTTATTTCTTTTTAATAAATATTCTATCTATAATCTTTGTAGAATTTATTTGCATATTGGAATAAGGTAAATACACCATATATTTTTCCTAGCTGATTTATTAAATAACCTTTTGAAATTCTGGGTGTTATGAGATTCAGTGTCTCTCAGAGTCCTTTCTCACCTTTGTCCATTTTTAGCATTGACAATCTTTCATTCTTATAAGTCGGGAATGAAGGTGTCTTCTAGTGTCATCAAAGATGCAGTTTCTATTTTGATTTCTGGTTCCCATTTTTTTCACTGCTTTAAAAGTGGGAAAAAAATGCAAAGACTTTTTACTCCACAATCTCATACCATAAATTAATTGAGATTTTGGTTGTGTTGTCTAACTGTCTGTGGATTTTGATCCAGGATTACCAACATAAAATTTCCATAATTTATTTAAATGCAACATTTATTGCTTTGCTGTTAAAGAAAATATAAAATGTTATTCTTTGTGTGTTTCAGACCCATTGTGTTAAGCACTATTAAAGATAAAATCAAATAGATATCTCCTTTCTGAAATGTTTTCCAGATTTAGGTTATTAATACAGAATTATAAGAAGAAAAATGAAATATTAAAGGAAACAGAAATTATATCCTGCCTAGAGACCAGTTATAAAAGAATCCTTATATGCAAGCAAAAGAGAGCAGTCTAGAATAACTGGAATTCTTATTACTTATTCACTTTAAATAAGTTTCAATATAGAAACTTATTTAACAGGAAATATCTCAACAGGAAATATCTGGAGAAGGTAAAATCTGAATCAAATTGTTCAGTTACCCAGAAGTTACTTGTGAGATTGGCCTCTTTTCAACTGGATAACATTTAAAAATACTTAATGAACTGGAGCATTCTAAATCTGAAGTTGTTTGGAAGAAGAAAAGTGAAGTCAGTTCCCACACTGAAGAATGTGCTTAAAATAACTAGATTTCCTACAGCAGCACAGTAGATAATTGACACCATCTCTCTTTCTTCTTTTATTCCTTTTTTTTTTTTTTTTAGAAAAGCTTATATCTGGTAGAACAGTAAGTCAAAACTTGAATTGTGAGTACTGTCTATAAAGTGCTCCAAGTCTCTGAAAAATTAAAAACTTCATGGACATCAGTTGTAAACTATGATTAGTGTCTGTGAGATATAGTTTTCTGATCAATAATCAAGTGTCACATCCTTATAAAATATATACTTTCATAAATGATTCAACTAAGACTTTGTGCAGTAGGTGCCCCACTATGCTAATAATACATTTAGCATTAGCAGCAAACATTTATTCTAACTACCTCTTTTCATCCTATGTGGAAAATACTTTGCACAAATA
This sequence comes from Microcebus murinus, assembly GCF_040939455.1. NCBI lineage: Eukaryota > Metazoa > Chordata > Mammalia > Primates > Cheirogaleidae > Microcebus > Microcebus murinus. Next base: position 32,763,731 of record NC_134118.1, on the reverse strand, counting down.
AAATATAGTTATTTATGTATACAGTATAGCTGTACTACAGGTAATATGAAAGGAAGTTTTTCAGGCAGAAGGAATACATAATACATGATAGGAGCTTGGATCTATATTTTTAAAAATATTGAAAATAGAAAAATTTGATTTAAATGAATATTAAGTAATATTATATGTTTATAGCATATTTAAAACCAAAAATATTACAATATTAGCATAAAGTAGGGAAGTTGGAAATGGACGTATATGTTGTAAGAGTCAATAATAGAAAGATATATGAAAAATTACCAAATATTTGGAAATTAAGCAACACACACCTAAATGATTTATGGTTCCAAGAAGAAGTCAATAGGGAAATTAGAAAATGATTTGAGTTGGATAAAAATGTACACAGTATGAAAAGTTCTTAGAAAGTTAAGCATATACTTACTATATAATCCAACAATGTATCAAAATTGATAGGATGCATCAATTTGGAAATTGATAGTAAAAGAAAACAATGAGGGTCTCAAATACATGATCAACTTTTCCCCTTAAGAAACTAGAAAACAAAGCGTAATTAAACCCCTAGCAAGCAGAAAAAAGAAATAATAATCATACTGAAAACAGAATAATGAAATTGCAAACCAAAAATAAAGAAAATCACTGAAATTAAAAGGTAGTTCTTTGAAAAAATAAAGTTGAAAAACTCTAGCTAGACTGAGAAAAATATAAATTGCCAATATCAAGAATGTAAGAGGAAACTTCACCATACAGATATTAAAAGGATAATAAGAAAATATTACCAACAACTTTATTTCCATAACATTGACAACTTAGGTGAAATGGACAAATTTCCATGAAAGACACACAATAGTAAACTTTCCTAATTAAGAAATAGAAAACTGGACTGTCCTATCTCTAAAATAAAACCTGAATTCATATTTAATAATCTCCCAGCAAAGAAAATTGGCTCAGATAATATTTTTGATGCATTTTACCAAACATATAAAGAGAAAATAATACTTATATTACTCAAATTCTTCCAGAAAACAGAAGTATTAGGCAAGCATTACACTGGTATTCAATCAAGACAAATACATTTCCGGAAAAGAAAACTACAGATCAACCTACACAAAAATATTCAATTTGAACCCAGCTATATATAAAAAGGATAATGTATCAGGAGCTATTTGGATTTATCTTGGTAATGTCAGGCTAGTTCAATATTTGAAAATCAATCTAATTAACTTATTTTTCAAAATAAATTTTCTGTGATTTTTCTATTTGTACAACTTGCAAAATGGGATGAACAACTTAGTACACAGTATGGCACTTTCTTAAAAGAATTAAATGTGCAAATACAGTTATGTCTGGAGAGGTCTGAGCATAAGGGAATATAGTAATTGATGAAACGGTACCTGTACCTCGAAGAAGTGGTGAAATCTTAACAAGGGGAAAGAAAAACTATTTAGATAAAGACTAGCTGAATTGTCTGTGCCTTATTTAAAAATAGAATTTTCTAATGAAATTCCACATGTGTAGTTGTGATGAAAATAGATTTAGCAGAAAAAATTATATGAGAAGATAAAAATAAAAGTTAAGTTCTTGGTTCCTTGAAATGGAAAGTGAGTAAATGAGTATAAATGAAGCAGCAGCAATGCATGACTAGTTGGCTCATCCAAAGTCCCTTTAATTTGATCTATAGCAAGTTCTGCTGCCTCCACTTGTTCTGCATCCTAATTATTCATTGCGATCTCAGGCCAGGGGAAAAACATGGTACAATAATATACCTCTAAATATGTTATGCACTTTGCTTAATTGGAACTGGGCATCTTTCAATGGTTTTCAGCTATGATAACTTTCTCTTTAGTCTGTGGATGTTGTTTCTCAGGAGGCTTGCTATCTATCTCACAGTCATCTAGAGAAAAATAGACCATTTGTTAGATATACTGTATCAATCAGAAATGCCAAAGAAGACGGAATGAATTCAAGTAAAGCCAAAAGTTTAGAGTAAAAAATAAAATACAGTTATGCATCACTTAATGACAGTTCTGAGAAATGCATTGTTAGGTAACTTCCCATTGTGTGAATATTATATACTTAAGCATATACATAAGTATCATATACTTATGTACTTACATAAACCTAGAGGGTATAGCCTACTAGACACCTAGGCTCTATGGTATAGACTATTGCTTTTAGGCTACAAACCTGTACAGTATGTTACTGTACTGAATACTGTAGGCAATTGTAACACAGTGGGAAGTATTTGTGTATCTAAATATATCTAAACAAAGACAAGGTATGGTAAAAATACTGTATTATAATCTTACAAGACCACGGTTGGCTTTGCCATCTGTGTTGACTGAAATCTGGTTATGTAGCGCGTGACTGTGTCTGTATTTATATGAAGCCACAATTTATAATAAAAATATGCAAAGGAATAATCACATGAAAAATGCTCGATATCACCACTGGACAAAAATGTAAATTAAAATGAAATTATTTTTCATATACAAGTTATTTTAAATAAATAATTAGAATACTCATTTATTATAAGCCTTCAGTGAATGAACAACTCCAATGCTATACTTATAAATTTTTACAACGTTTCTGGAAAGTTATCTGAAATATATTTATCAATGACTTTATAATGGTCACTTTTTCAGAACGAGTGGTTTGTTTGTCTAAAAGTTTTATTTAAAAATAATTTAAAAAGCAGATATAAATGTATATACACAGATGATCATCACAACATTGTAATTTGTAAACAACAAGGGAATTATTTAATGAATTATTATACATTCATACAATTGAATATCATGTGTTGTTAAATATGTTATTTATCAAGATCTCTTTTTATTATGTGGAATCAAGCTAATGACATACTAAGCGTGTAAAAGGTTGAAAATGACAGACATTGTATGACCTGCCTATGTAAAATCATATATACAGGTATTTGGAACAAATGCCTACATACAAAATATCAACTAAATGAAGTCAATGAACTCTAAAAAATGACCTTTAGTGAAAAATTGGAAGACCAGCATAAATAATTTATGAAATAGTTTGGCTTTGCCTGGCCTATATCCTTTCAACAGACACACATACAAATATTTTATACTATCCCCTCTCAGGCATTGTCATGACACACCTACACTTTCCCTTAAATCACTTTTATCTTGAAGTATCTAAGTGTGTTTTTCACTGAAAAGAACAGACTAAAATGATAACTTTTCTGTCTGGCAAAATGTATTTGAATAAACAACATGTTTATGACAACCACAGAGACATCTATAGGTTTTACAGCACCACCTCCTCTCAAACTAGTCCCTGATTATTATCATCTAAGTCCTGCCACAAACACCCTGTACCTTGTCCTTTGTCCCTGCCTGCCACTTCTACTCCTGCTCAGGGTCCTCGTCAGCTGCATATCATCTCTTGGGGATGTCATGGCTCATGGCTGAAATGCTGGTGTTGGTCAAGAGAGTAACATTGGTGTACTCTTCAAGTGAATCATAATTTTGGTGCTAGATTGAGTTGGATTCTGCTCAGAGGGAAAGAAGAGCCTCCTTCCTATCTCTGTGCCATGTTTTGCAAACACACACTCCCCCCCCACACAAAGACTGTAAGTTTTTACAAATGTCTCTACCCTTCATTGGGATCCAAAACCACTTAAAAAGACCAAGTGAAAGACCATACTCTTCCCATGCAATTTAAGACTCCATGTTTAAAAGCTTTACCTGTTCAAAACTACTTTTTATTCCTTTATGTTTTTACAGAAGTGGAACATAAATACCTATGCTTTCTTTTTTACTGCCTGGAGGAAGGCAAATAACATCGACAAAATCTTTGCCTATTTATATTTACTCTCATGCGGCATTTTGGCCATTGCCTTATAGGTAAACCCGATCAAGGGATTAATGAGTCCTTGTGAATAAATACATATAAGAACAATTGTAATCTTTTTGCTCTCAAGAAAGGAGTCCCTCAACACAAGCATGATTTATTTTCTGTTTATGGCAATACATGCATGAATGAATTATACAGGTATTAGCGTACATTAAGGCGTCAATCAGAGACACAGGGGGACTGAGAGAGAGGGAGGAAAGGTTGCTATTTTAAGCAAACAAGGGAGCTTTGTATGCTGGTTGTGAAAACCTGCCCAGACAGGGTTAGCAGAGCTAATTCTGTCAATGCTCCATGGAGTTTGACATGACTGCATTTACAATAAAGCACTAAAGGTCAAATTATGCACTGTGTACCTTTGGGGAGCTTAATAGAACCAATTTGGACCAATTCTGTCAGAAGAACCTGTAAGTAACCTAGAAGAATAAGTCTTTAAAAAGAAGTTGATGAGGCTTGGGAACAAGGAATGAGACAGGGCTATGTGTCAAACTATTCCTGTCCCTGAGTCAAAATTGGGCATAGCTGCTTTTAAAAAGTACAGCCTTGCCATTAACAAGAAAAAATGGTATATAGAAGAATTAACCTAGAGATAGGAAAAAACAGAAACCAAAACCAACAGGGCCTTTAGAGTGGTTTTCACCAAATACGTAACACTGAAACTTCCCACCTTTCTTCCTGTGGCCCAGGGGATTGATGGGTTTTATGTTCTGTGGGAATAAACGAAGAACATCTCTGTGTGCTATTTTGAAAATCGTTTGTGCAGGAAGAGTAGCCACATAGTCTCTGAACTGCACCAGCTATGAAGTAAAATTCAAGGAAGCAAACATAGCCCATGATTCTGAGACAGAAATGCAGGTAATTTCAGCAACTGATCATAGTACAACTGATTTTTCTGTCCTACCCTTGAATCAACAGGATATATTAATAAAAATAAGCTTTTCTTAGCCTGTGTGTTAACTTTTCTAATGAGGTAAACTAGGTTTACTAAGTTATTGCAAGCAATAATGAATTGTAACCTGTGTTGAAAACTTCATTGAAGAGGAAAGCTCCCTGGTGCTAGAATATGAGGCATAATAAAGAGGGCATGGCTAATCACTGTTTCTCTCCTCCCACTGGGATCAACGCAAACATTTTCGTTTTTCTTTTTTAATAGGAGCAGATTCTGATTTTATATTTGGTGACTTGGCAACAATTCTGATACTGAAGAGACATGAAAGAAATTTACAAATGTCTGTTTTCTCTGAATAAGATGACTTACTTTGACATGGGATAAGAAAAATAACAGGTTGAAAATTTAAATACATCGATTTTGCATAATAACTAGAAAATATTACTCCTTGATTTAGGGACTAAGAGTCTCTTGTTCATTTTAAAATCTATACTGAATTATTAAGTGCTCTTGACCAGGTCTTTTAATATCAAGTTTAATAAATAAATACTGGTATTCTTCCAATGATACTTTTTTAAAGAATTTCATGGACCAAAATATTATCCAAGATGTCACTTTTGTGTCTTTGGTATTACTCTCCTCTGGATAAGATCTGATTCTCTGTGTTCTTTTGCTCTTTTATTGTTGGCTTATGTAACAGCTTGTTTTCCTTTCTCTTCATTAAGTTTTTAGCGCATCAAGACATTCATATTTCTTCTTATTTCCAAGTTTACTACTCATTCTTGAGTGCTCTATCTGAGGTCCAGAAACCCACCGTCCAGGTCAAATTTCTCTCTCAGTCTATGATGTATTAATATTTGATATTAATTGATAGAAATATCCCAGTGGGTTTTACTTTAGTAGTTGGCTGACATGAATTAATTTCCTCTTTTTTTCTTCAGAAATATAGGTTACAGTAAAATCCAGATGACATGAAAGGCAATTATTTTTAAGTGTCTAAATTTTTCTATTACTAAACATTCAGTTGATCAGAATGATCAGACTACATTAGTTTATTCACATTTTAAGCTTAAATGATGCAATTGCAGTGACTTGACTTAGAATTTTAATGGCAGGAATCTCCCTTATTGAAGTTTATTGGTCTCAGGAAAACAATAATTCTCATGATAAATAGAAAAGAATGACTTGGATAATCAAATATAAAATGAGATGCTAAATAATAATTTGAGAGTGATAAAAATAATATCCTAATGGAAACTATGTAAAGACAGAGGTTAACAAAACTCAGTAGCTCTCATATTAAAATTATAATCAATTCTGGATTAGCTGGGTTTTAATTCAGGCTCTTCAGCTTGCTATCTCGGTTTCATTAGGCATATTTCTTATCCTCACTAAGTTTCATCTTCTCATCTATAAAACAGAATTAATAGTAGTATATCCCTTAAAAGTTGTTGGTTGTTCTTAGTAATAAATGTCATGATCAACATAAATAGATACAACTCTAAAAGCCACTCGGGAACTCATCAACGATTGGACATATATCAGAAGCCATCCATCTTCTCTCAGAAAAATACATAGATGGGTGAATGTCATTAGCCACTTAAATAACAGCTGATAATTCGCAAAAACAATTTCTTTCATCAGTGTGCTTCTCAACTTGAAATCACCTGGAGCTTTGTATAATAATAGTACCTAGTCAACACCCTGAGAAATTCTGACTGATCTGGGATGTATCCCAAGTGATTCAAATGTTAGTTAAGTTTGCAAATCTTAAAATATTTGTACAAAAGACTTGGTCCTATTATATAATAGTGCTTAATAATTTTAAAAAGTATATAACCTACTTTTTAAATGAATCAAACCAAAGTGTCAAAAGCTATATCTTAGATCTGCTTGAGTAGAACTGATGGTAAATTTAATCTCCGTTTGCTCTTTCTTGAAACCTCATAGAAACTATAATATAGGACTTGTTAGGCTTTTAAAAAAAAATTGTGTTTGTCTCTTTGTTTTATAAATATGTAAACCCACAAGTTTATGGGAGTGAAGTTTATGGGAATGATAGTGCCTGTTTCCTGTTGCCTTTCAGTTTGTTGTAAGTCTGTCCTTCACACTCGAGGGAAGTTATGTGAAGAGCCTTTGGAGAGTAATAGAGGAAATAAAAAACATGAACAATACTATAAATCAACTAGACATAACATGCACAGAACATTCCACCTAACAACAGCAGAATACATACTCTTCTCCAGTGTGTATGGAATATTCTTTACAATTGGTCAAATGCAAGTCATAACACAAGTCTCAGCAAAATTTACAAAGTTTGCAATCATGAATATTGTCTTCAATCATAAGAAATGAAACTAGAAATAAATAACAAAGAAAACTGGAAAATTCTTAAATATGTTGAAATTAATTAATATGTTGAAATTAAACAACATATTTTAAACAATGGGTCAAAGAAACTGATGCGTCTACATTTCCATTTCACAAGAAAAATTAGAAAATATTTAGATATTTTAAAAAAACAAAAATATAACATACCAAATTTATGGAATGTAACAAAACATACTTAGAAAGATATTTATAGCTGTAAATACCTATATTTTTAAAGAATATCTCAAATAAATAAGCTAACTTTGTACTATCAGAACTAGTAAAGCAAAAAGAGCAAACTAAACTCAAAGTTAGCAGAAGGAAGGAAATAATGATTAGAGAGAGGATAAATAAAATTGAGAATACAAAGACAAATGACAGAGATTCAGAAAATCAAAAGTTAGTTCTTTGACAAGATCAACAAAATTTACAAATCTTTTAGCTTAAACTGACCACACGAAAAAAGAGAAATATACTTCAAATTATGAAAATTAGAGTGGGGACATAACTGCTAATGATAGAGAAATAAGAAAAATTATGAGAGAATATTATCAGCCATTTTATGCAAAAAATAAGGCAACCTAGATGAAATGGATAAATTCCTAGAAACACAAAATGTATCAAAACTTACTCAAGAAGAAACAGAAAATCTCAAAAAACCTACAACAAGCAAAGAGAGTGAATCCGTGATTTAAAAAAATTCAACAAAATAAAGTCCAGAACAAGATGGTTTCATGGGCAAATTTTACCAAACACTTAAAGCATTAAAAGGAATTCCTTTCAAATGCTTCTAAGAAATAGGAGAGGGCACTTCCTAAATCCTTCCTAACTCATAATATGAGACCAATATTACCTTTATACCAAAACCAAATATCACAAGAAAAGAAAACTAAAAACCCATATCCTTTAAGAATACAGATGCAAAAATCCTCAGCAAAGTACTAGCAAATTGAATCCAGCAGCATATTAGAAGGATTATATACCATCACTGAGATTTATCCCAGAAATGCAAGGGTGGGTCAACATATAAAAATGAATAAATGTAATATACCATATAAATAGCATAAAGGGGAAAAGACATGATGATCTCTATTGATATAGGAAAAGCATTTGACACATTTTCATGGAACAAACACTGCAACAAACACACTAGGAACATGGGAGACTTTCTGAACCTGATAAAGAAAGTTTATTTAAAAACCCATAACAGCCTTTCAAAGGTGAAACACTGAATAGTTACCCTTAAAATCATTAACAAGACAAAGATTTCCACTCTTATCACTTATTTTTATTATTTTTCTATAATTTCCTGGGATTTACTAGCCAGAGTAATTAAGCGGAAAAAAAAAAAAAAGGAATTCAAACTGGAATTGAAGTGAAACCATCTCTGTTCACAAATATGACACAATATTATATGTAGAAAACTGTAAAGAATCCAAACAAAAACTAGCTAATAAGCAAATTCAAGAAACAGCTAATAAGCAAATTCAAGAAATTAAATTTACAGGATGCAAGATCAACATGAAAGAATCAGTAGCATTTCTATACACTAGCAATAAGCAATCTAAAAGGAAATTAAGAAAATAGTTTAAAAATTGACAATAACATCTAAAAGAATAAAATAGGACAGAATTTAACCACGGACATATAAGACTTCTATACTGAAAACTGTAAAACATAGCTGAGAGAAATTAAGAAGACCTAAATAAATTGAAAGACATCTTGCGAGTATAGATTGGAAGACTTGATGTTGTTTAGATGTCAATATACTCCAGAGAAATTGAGATTCAATGAAATCTCAATTGAAATCTTGATATTTATTTTCAAAAATGGAAAAGCTGATGCTAAGATTCATATAGAATTGGGAGGTGTCCTGCATAGACAAAATAATCTTGATAAACAAGACCAAATTTGGAAGACTCAATATCCTGATTTCATAATTTTCTATAAAGTTATGAAAATCAGTGTGCTACTGGAATAAAAATAGCACTATACATTGGTGAAATAGAATGAATGGCCCAGAAATAAACTCATATATCTATGATCAACTGATTTTTGACAGGGGGCCAAGACCATTCAATGGAGAAATAATCATCCCCAAATGATGCTGACATATGTGAATACCCACATGCAAATTACACCATGGAAAAAATTAACTCAAAATGGATGCAAGTCCTAAACATAAGTGCTAAAATTCTTAGGAGAAAACATGGGAGTAAATCTTGATGATCTTGGATTTCACAATAGTTTCTTAGATATGACACCCAAAACACAAGCAACAAAAGAAAAAAATAGATAAATTGGACTTTATCAACATTAAAAACTTTTGAGTATCAAAGAACACTATCAAAAGAACAAAAACATAACCCACAGAATGGGAGAGATATCTGCAAATCATATGTCAGATAAAGAATATATAAACAGAATATATAAACATTTAAATATAAAGAAACAGAAATTAAAAAGGTGAAATAAAGTCTTCTACACAGCCATGTGAGAAGCTAGAAAATAATCGAGCAATGCCTTTAAATTTCTGAAGGCAAATTATTTCCAGTCTAGAATTCCAAAAACAATCAAAATGTCAATCAAATAAGAGGGCAGAATGAGTATATTTTTCAGATATGCAAAGGCTGAGAGAATTTACTTTCCTCACATCCTTTCTCAGGAAGCTAATGAAGAATAAACAGAGAAAAGACAAGGCCCGTGGTTCTAGAAAATGAATGACTTTACAAAAGAGAAAGGAGAAGAGAATCTCTAGAATGATGTTGAAGGGAGGTGTGTAGACAACAGCTGTGCACCAAGATAAACTGGAGAAGAAAGAAGACGACGTTGGGATGACTTCTTCAGTGAGAAGAAATGGGTAGATTGTGTGTTTGAATATATTGATAGAGATTAACTGGGAAGAGTTGTGGTTTGAATTACAAGTATACAGCACGCTCAGCAGAAAAAAAAGTCATTAACTCCAGGGAAAATAAAAAGTCGTGCAGGGAAAGAAAGAGATACCAGAAAATATTATATGGCCTAGTCATGAATAACAATTACATAGTAACAATAAAGTAAATGCCAAATGCCGATCCCAGCCACAGTTACACACGTATGACACCATCAAAAACATTAAGATTCGGGGATTTCTGGACTGGGGAGTGGAAAAAGAGTTAGATCCTTATCTTTTGTAATGAGAAATCCACATATAATGCCCAAAACTGAAAAAGAAAAAAATTAGCCATACAAGCGTGTTATTTAGAGGTCTAGAACTACATCTCTGGGGCCCTTGTGCAGTTTAGACTTAATATCAACAAACAAGAGAAGGCAAATCACCAATTTAAAGCTATTGCTAGTAAATAACCTTTAGGCGCCAACCAATGACTCTTGTGAACAAAAGGTCTCTGAAGTGGAATTTGGAGGAAAGGACTTCATTCTAGTGAACCGTTGTAAACTGGGGAGACACACCCTGAAGTGTACCAGGAAGGTGCGAGTGTTCCAGAGAACAAAGAAAGAGCTGGTTTCATTGCAAAAGTCCCCGCCCAGGTTCCCAATCTGGTCGTTTATTCAAATGAAGGTGTCAAACTTGCTTGGTTCTGATTGGTCAAGACAGCTGAGCCTTGATTGGCTGATTCAGGTGAGCCCTGAAACTCCCAAAGTTAAAAAGGTGTGGCTTTTCTGGGAACTCAGAGCACTGTATTACCTCTAGTCAGCAAATGGCTGCTTGCTTCTATTTTAAATTTAACCCCAGTTAGCCACTCAGGATCCTTGGACTGGCTATTTTAGGTTTATATTTCTTCACCTGCTATGTATAATAACAGCCCCTTTCTATCCGCTGGACTCCCTCATCCCTTTCCTATCTTAATTTTCTCTGTCACACTCATCATTACATAGGAACATAAAACAAGTGATTGATTAAACCATATTTGTCATATAAAATTATCTTAGCTACTAATGTCAATGGCATCGTGACTTTCTATTGTTTTAACTTTTAAAGTAAATTATTTCATGATTCAGCATATTTAATTTTTTCATAGCATTCTTCCCCAACCTAAATCAATCACTGAAGAGTTATACTAGTTAACTTTATGTGTTTCAGTACGTTGGGAATTAGATGTAGACATTTATGTAAATTATTATTAAAATGAAATACTGAGACAAAATCAAAAAAAGCATTGCTATGACGCTTTATTTCCATTTTCAAAAATTTAGTAGTTACATGCACAGTGTAATTTAAAAAATCATTTTGAAAATCATCACAGGCATCTATATCATTCATCTAAAAACAATTCATGCTATTAATAGCTCTTCCAAAATGATTTGCATGGAATTCACTAAGAACCCATGAGCTCTGTGTGCTTTCATTTTTTCATCTCTAAAATGTGAGCATTGGAATTCATTTTTATTTTTCCTTCTAATTAGTCTGCTTTCAACTGTAATATTTTATACTCCAGTAAATCAATTATATTTGATTTGATGAAATTATTGAAATTTCTTCAAGTGTCACTCTCCCTTCTATCTATTTTCCAGCCACAAGGGACTTCTTTTCTTTCATTACATCCCATCGCCTTTCCCTTTTCCCACTGTCTCTGTGGAAGAGACACATTTTTTTCTCTCTCTATTCTTCCAGGAAACCCTCTAGGACATACTGGTTGCAGGACTCTGTTCCCAAATGCCCACCTAACTTCCCACAAACATTATGTTGTTCTTTTGCCTTCTTCTTCACTAGAATGTAAACTTTCTACATTAAAGAAAATTGCTGTTTTCCCTTCCTTATCCTCTACATAATAGGGCTCAAAAGTTTTTGAATATTAAATAACATAAGTAAATATTTTATAAAGAGGGCACATTTTATTTGTGTAGCATAACAATATACAAAATGATTTTACATTCTGCTCCCCGACTCCCTGCAATGGGATAGAGTTGAGTGAGAGGCATGAAGACAGAGTCCTTACAGCAAACCTTATAGATGCCCAAACTAAAAACAACATAGTTTATGACATCTCTTGAGTCAATCCATTAATAAATAAAGGGAGACAATGCAGTTGTCTGGAAACCAAATTAAGAATACTTTCTATCCTCTTCTTGGCACTGGCAGGAGACTCTCTCCTCTCCACGTTCACCTCCCCTGGTTTCCTCAACTCCCTCCAAATATTCAACACATCCCTTAGATGGGAAAGGAAAAAAAGAATTGGGTGACAACAAATTCCTTTGGGCCTTCTGTGAATACCAAAACTACAATCTGAACAATGACCACTTTGTTTATCTGACCTGGGAGAGTCTTTACTTTGGAAATTTTCCTAGATTAAATACATGCTTTCTGAGCTTTCTTCCAATAACTTGGATGGGTGAGACACCTAATTTTTATTTCTTATTTTGATTAAGAAAGGATCTCCCACTCCAATGATACTAACTAGAGTTGTCATATATCCTTTGATATTTCCCCTTTAGTAAATTTGTTTGAGAAACAGATTCCTGGCTGAGACTCTCTGGCTAATTGGCAGCGCTAACCTAAGAGCTATAGGGCCCCTTTTAATGACATCAGCAATTATTGGTTTACTTTTGAAAGATCGAATGCTGATTAAGTTTTTGTGAATAAACAGCTTGTTGCTTATGTTAATTATTATATAATGTGGCACAATGTCAAGTATGCATCTTTGAATATGTATCAATTCACTTTTTATTTGATTGCAATACTAACACTAATCATGCATGATCAGCTGAATTTATTTCTTAAATTATAGTCATTGGGCATAAGAAAGAAAATATCTGCAACTATCTCTACATTTCAGTATTACTTTTTGGTCAATTTCTTGAATCTTAGAAGTTGGAAAATAGAAATCCAAGAAATCAAGATGGGACAATGACATCAGAACAAGAGAAAACAACATATTTCAAAGGCAGAGAAACATTAAAGGGCCTGACCTGTTCAGGTGTTGCTGTTACTCTAGAAGAGCAAAGGTGCAGGGTTCACGAGGTGAAAAATGATGCTGGAAACACAGCCTGGGAGCAGAAATTTAGCTTTTACTTTTGGGGCAATAAGATGATACTGAAACATTTTAACTGAACATTTATATGATCAGATTATATAAATGCAATTTTGCCTCCATTTATAATTATTTTTATTGCTACACAATACTTTTATTTTTCAATGCATGGGCTGCATAGTGTTTTACCCAGTGAGTAATTAATGTATCTGTTTTCCTCTGATTGATACTGATTTTTCATTTATTTTTATTTTGAGTAGTATAAACATTTTAAATATTCACATTTTTCTCTTATGAAAAATTCCCAGAAGTAGATTTCTTGTTCAAAATGTAAGAACATGTTATGGCTTTTATATTATATATGCTGTTTCACAGCTTGTAGTTTTGACCAGCCAGGCCCAATAAGACCATTTATAAACTCTGTGTTTAGGAATAATGTAAATTACTTTAAGAAGCATATAGTTTGTGTAAGAGAATCTTTGGAGACTCTGTTGGCTTCATGACATTATTTCATGGGAATTAAGAAATATCCTAGAACAGACATGGAGAAAGAAAAAGCAAATACCTGAGGTTACTAGATTTAACATAAACAAAAAAATCACTCAATTAAATTTGAATTTCAGATAAGCAATAATTATTTTTAGTAAAGTATATTCCATGTTTTATTCCACATAGAAGTGCAAAATTGTGTCAATGGGTGTAGCCACCTTTAATTTTGATAGACAGTGATAATTTCTAATGTTATTGATTTATGATTATATTGTTTTATTGTTTTGGGTTTGTCCATATTGTTTTGGGTTTTCTTTGCAGTTAGTATATAAATGGTGAATAAAGGAAGCCCGGGGATTTTAGGGAAGTAAAACTATTCAGTATGATATGATATAATAATAGTTGGATACCTGTCATTATTTATAGCTGCTTATCTTGTGACTTAATTTGTAGTCAGTTATATGAACACATCACATTTTTAATAGGCAGTTTCAAATAAAATGTAGTTTTATTTCATGTTACATTTTTCATATACATCAACTAGATCTATTTATAATTTATGATAATTTTTCTCTGCCCCTACTTATTTTGTATTTACTTGACCTGTTATGAATTCATGTTAACTGAAATATTTTACAAGTAATATGTTTCTAGCTATCTCTCCTTGTATTTCCCATAATTTTTGTGTTAACAATATTTATGCTTTGTTATTGGGTACAAAGATATTAAGTCTTCATTGTGGCTTATATGATATGCTGTTATAAAATTCATTTTTTGCTTTGTTCACTACTTTAGCACTAATTTCATGATATTAAACTAATTTCATGATATTAAACTCATGACTTTTCTTTTTGTTTACATTTGCCTGGAATGTGCTTGCACATTTTTTTTCCAAGTTATCTGGGCCTTCTTGTTAGGTTTTCTTTTAGAAAATAGCTAATAACTTATATTTACTTAGTAATAACATTGAGTTTTTTATTTAAATAGCTATGTTTAATCTATTTTTATTTAATTCTAAAATATATATATTTGGTTTTGGTTCTGTCAATTATTTTTTGCTTTTAAAAAATTAATTTTCAATTATGCCTTATATAATCTTTGTTTTGTGTATGTGCATCATTATATATTGAATGAAAAATAAAATTTTCACTAATTTTCAAAATAAAAAAGTTTAAATAAAGCTTTAAAATTTAGAAAAAAACATATTTTCAAACATAAAATTGTTCTCTGAAGAAGATATTCAACTTTTATAAAGTTCAATTAAAAGACTGTTTTCCTGAGTTATCTTAAATGTGTCTATTCTTATAACATTTGACCCAGCCAGCATTCAATGCAACCAAAATGTCCTATGTGGTCCTATGTTAGACTTAAGTTACCGAGAATTAACCATTCACACCTTATCATGGAAGTACAGAGGGATCTTTTGCTCCTCTACACAACCACCAGCATGCTCATGTGCTAAAAATTGCACGTGAAAGTGCTTAATCAAAACATTTTGGTTTTCTTTTTCCAAATTCTGCTAATTGCCTTCAGCATGGCTCTGTCCCCTAACCTTTATAAAATATATTCCATATTTAACTTCTTTGAAGTTTCCGCAGAAACTGTCTTCTCTCTTCTGCATCAACTGAAAGAGAGAAACTTTTAGTTTCTTCATATCTCCTGATTTATTTCAATAGACTAAAGTTATAAATGAAATTCTAGTGATTTAAATATATGTTATAAATATTTATATATGCAAAGAACATCTGATTTTATTTTTATAAAAAGATCGTAGATAAGTGTACCTCAGCTGAGTTGAGAACATTTTTTGATTGAATTATTCATATAACTTATTCAACTCTTCAGCTTCCCCTTCAACTAACAAGTGTAGATACAGGCTTATGCATTGTTTAATAATTAAAAATTATAACAAAACATTTAATGTTATATTGGATTTCACTGAGATTGTCATCACTTTAAATTTAGGATGCAATTATTAATTTGAACATTTTATAGCAAGTAGAAATAATAGTTTCTTTGTCCAAATCTCAGTGTACATTTTGCTTCTGTCAACTCTTTGAAAGGTTAGAACTTACTTTCAAAATTCATTCTTCTGGGCACAAAAAGACACTTTTGATAAAAATTCTCTTTCAAGTTTTCTTTCCACCGGTGGATATTTGATCACAAAGTCAGCCTTCAAAAATATCACCATCTTCACTATTTCCAACATATATTTTGAATTTTGGGGTTAGTAAAACTAGAATTGTTGATGTGTCTAAAACTTGGACAAATACAGTGTTTATCATTGTAATTTGTTTTTATAATTGATGAGAAAAAATGCTCCAAACCTGTATGTGAAATTTGAATAACATTTTACAAGTAAGCGATACACAGATTTCAGGTATATTTTTTCCTTCAATTGTGTGAATATTTCAAAATAAATTTTGGGTTGAATTATTTAGGGGATAGCTTTAATATTTCATGTGGTTTATATCTGGGAAAGTAGCAAATTTTTATAAAAATTCAAACAAATAAAAAACTCCAAACAGATGACAAAACTGGTCCTAACTATATAAAAAGTAAATAAAGAGTAAGTATAGAGAAAACTACTTTTGGGAATTTAGTATGTGATTAAAACGTCATTTTAAAAGTCAATGCAGAAAAGATGGCTTAATTCATAAATGTTATCGAACAATTGTATAGCTATATGGAATAAAATAGAAAATGACAAAATATTAACATCTTAATATATATAAAAAACAGTAATAAAAGTTGAACAGCCCAATGAAAATATGGACACAATGCATGATTAGGCAATTCATATATTATGTATGCTAGTAAATACATTTCACATATCAATGGTCAGTAATTATATTAATTTCTAGTGAAAACAAATGCAAATTTAAAATAAGTTATCTTTTGTCTACCAGATTCTCAGACTAGAATGAATGATAATGCCTAGAGTAGAATTGAATGAACAGATGTTCTAATGTACTGGTGATAGGCCTATTTACCTTTTCCTGGAGGTCATTAAGCAACATGTATCCAAATGTTGCATATATATGTGGTATGATGATACAGTAACTCAACTTAGATAAACTTACCCTAAAGAGTTAATTGTGAAAATTTTCACACACACATAGATATATACACACACACACACACTCACATGGTGTGCATACACACACAAACATATATATTTACTCATAGTTTAGGTAAATATATTGTTCACTATATGCTGATATGTCAAGGCTAAAGAATATTGGAAATTATCAGGTCAATAGAATGAACTATTTTAGAAATTGTTAGATTTGACTGCCTATACTTTTGGCCTTAGCTAAATTTTAAAATCTATTACACAGAGACCTGATGTTTGTATGTTCAAAACGAATGGTATTTTAAATGCTCAATTTATTGTTCCATCTTCACTTAGAAAACTGCTCTAAGTAAATGTGTATGTGAATACATATAACATATGTGTATTCTAATTGTTTTTAAAAACAAAAAGAAAAAAATTATGAAATCAAAAAGAAGAAAAAATTAAAAATGTCTATAGGTATATAATTGGCACACTAAGTAATACTCTTGAATTTTTCAAGTGGAAAGAATTTAGCATAATTGGGTGCTAGTTAAGATAATGTGTCATTGAAACATCTTGTTTTTATTACTGCTAATTAGCACCAACATCTATTTTAGCTAGGATCTTTGCCCAGAATAACAGGGAAAGATGGAGCTATAAATAAAATACAAAATCGTGAAGGGATTTTAAAAGTGGACCACTCCAACTCACCACCAAATACCTGACTTCAAGAGTAGGAGGAATGAAGACAGAGACCTTACAGCAAACCTTTGGGAAACATATCAAAATCACAATGAGATCTCACCTCATACTTGTCAGAATGGCTATGATCAGAAAAAAATAATGAATGCTCGAGTGGATAGAGGAAAATGGGAAGCGTTATACACTGCTGGTGGGAAAGTAAATTAGTGCAAGCATTATAGTACAGCAGGGAGTTTCCCCCTAAAATTCAACATACATATGATCCAGCAATTCCACTACTGGATATTTATCCATAGGAAATGAAATCAGCATATGGAAGAGATATCTGCACTCCCATGGTTATTACAGCACTATTCGCTATAACCCAGATATGGAATCAACCTAAGAGTCCATCAACAGATGAATGGATGAAGAAAATACTATACAAAATAGTATAATGGAATACTAGTCAGCCTTAAAAAGGAACGCAATCCCATCATTTGCAACAAATGGCTGAACCTAAAAGACATTATGTTAAGTAAAATAAGCCACGCGCAAACAGATAAATATCAAGTGATCTCACTCATTTGTAGAATTTTAAAAAGCTGATCTCATAGAAATACATAGAATAGTGGTTACCAGAGGATGGAGAGGAAAGGGAAGAGGGGAGCATGGGAAGAGACTGGTCAATGGGTATAAAACTATACTTTGATAGGTGAAATAAGTTCTCTTGCTCTATTGTACAGTTGGATGACTAGAGTTAACAATACTGTACTGTATATTTCTAAATAAGTAGAAGAGAGGATTTTGAATGTTCTCACCACAAGAACTGATGAATGTTTGAGGTGATGGATTTAGTCATTACACAATGTATGCATGTGTTGAAGTATCACACTGTACTCCATAAAAATGTACAATTATAGGCAAATTAAAAATAAAAGAAAATAAAACTTTAAAAAATTAGCCTAGTTCTTTACTGAAGTCAAGGAAGTAAACTCTAAGGGCTCATGGAGAGAGGAACTCTAGGTTGTGAAATTCATCTTAGGGCTGACAATATTATTATTTCAACTCCCTGTAGCAATGTTCATGAAAATGAACAAATTCTATTCATTAATGGCGGTATTATTCACTTATTATTAATATATTTACTCAATGTGGTACATTATCACAAAAACTTATTTAGAATCAAGGGAGTTGTAAATATTATGAGTGAAAATGCTCTTAGGCACCCTCTAAACCTATGGTCCCCAACCGTTGGGCCATGGACCAGTAGGGGTCAGTGGCCTGTTAGAAATGGGCAGTACAGTGGGAGGGGGGCAGGGGGCGAAGCTTCATCTGTATTTACAGCTGCTCCCCATCGCTATAATCACTACGTAAGTTCCATCTCCTGTCAGGTCTGCCAGGGCATTAAATTCTCATAGAAGCGTGAGTTCTACAGGAACCTGCACATGGGAGGGATCTAGGTTGCTCACTCTTTGTGCCTATGGTTAGCAGAGAGGTTTGACTGCACAATAAATGCAATGTGCTTGAATCATCCTAAAACCATCCCCTGGCTCTCGGTCGGTGCAAAAAATGTGTTCCATGAAACTGGTCCCTAACACCAAAAAGATTGGGGACTGTTGCTCTAAACCATAGCCTTTACCTGAAAAATAAGAAAATTGGGATTAAGAGAGTTGGAGGTATTTGACAAAGCCCCACACTATCAGAGATTCTGGGCTCTCTGGCATTTGTTCTTGGCACCAGTACTCACTTTTAATACTTTACTTTTTGTAGTGCGAACAAGATTGCTAAAAACTTTCAAGTTCATCTCTTTTTTTTTAATTTTGGGGGACAGGATCATGCTCTGTCGCCCCAGCTACAGTGCAGTGATGTCATCATAGCTCACTGCAACCTTAAACTTCTGGGCTCAAGCAAGCCTCCCGGCTCAGCCTCCCAAGTAGATGGAACTACAGGCATATGCCACCACGCTCAGTTAATTTTTCTATTTTTTGGAGAGATGAGGTCTCCAATTCCTGACCTCAAGCAGTCCTATTGCCTTGTCCTCCCAAAGTGCTAGGATTACAGGCATGAGCCATGACACCAGACCTCCAATTTACCTTCTTAAATATTTACACATTACTAGTTACTATAAGAAAATATTATTCATATGCTTTCACACAATGCTTATTTATTTATAAGAATTGGGACAGATTGTCTCTACAACATACAATAATACATTTTGTCAAGGTAGAGCAACATTCCTCCCAAACTGTTTTGCAATTGAGCTGCTTGAAAGTGATAATGTGACTTTAGAAATAAGTAACAAATTAGTCTTTATATAACATATCAGTTTCTTAAGTTGGAACATTGTTTTGAAGTTTAGAACTCCCCTTTGAATAGTTATATTGTCTAGGTTAGTGAAGATTAAGTTGCAGCATTCAAAATTTTAAGTGTTTCCAAGTCCTTGGAGGCTGAGCTATGGACTGGCAGTTTCAGAGGCTATAGCTATCTTTAGCATGCCCTTAAGATTGTAATACAAGTATAATGATTTTCAGACTATTACAGTGGTTTTGTTTT
Source organism: Microcebus murinus (assembly GCF_040939455.1). Classification (NCBI taxonomy): domain Eukaryota; kingdom Metazoa; phylum Chordata; class Mammalia; order Primates; family Cheirogaleidae; genus Microcebus; species Microcebus murinus. The sequence continues at coordinate 32,743,837 of NC_134118.1, read as the reverse complement.
TTAAAATAAAGCCATCTAGGTCACTTTCTTATACTGCTTCCACCCCAACCCTGTAACAATTATAACAGAGTTGAGAAACAGAATAATATCACTTATTTATCAGAATATTGCACAATATTTTTAAAAATGCTCAGCCATTTTTATATCTTTGATATAAACTCCATCCAAAGTACACTTTTGAAGGTGATAAGCACAATTACAAAAGGATATATTGTTCACTTTTTGCAGAGAACTTCTATATTGATTGAGGCATTGTCTCTAAGCATTGTGGTTTAGCCCAGAAGATCTATATTCTACCCCAACTACCTCTGAGTGACCCCAGTGAAGGATGCCACCATAGCAGAAGCACCCTTTAGCTGGTAAGCCTTTGCTCAGAGTGGCATCAGACAGGGAAAGGATTTACATGTGGTTTCTTTAAACTCTCTTTTCCTACTTAGGCTAACTTTAAAATGACCGAGTTATTATGGGTGAATGGTTATGTATTTTATTTTTCTGTAGATATTTCAACAGAGCCAAACTTTTATGTGTGTATATATAGTCATGATGAGAATGGAATGGTAGGGTTTTGTTTTTATTAAACATCTGATAGCTTTTGTTGCCACTAGCAACCCTTAGCCTGATAGTGTCCCACACTGAATGATAAAGCCTTTAATATTATAATCCCCACATTGTTGTAGCACCAAATGAATTTGAATGTAAGAGCTGATATTATTCCATTCATACTAAAACTGTGAATCAAAGGAACCTGAATTGTCCCATAATGCAGTGCTTTGTTTACAGTAAAATTAACTGAAACAAGTTAGGGTGTCTTCCTAAAATTCCCATTTTATCATTTTGCTTGTACTTAGGAGCATATTGAAATAGAAAAAGACAAAACTCACCTTTATCACTATTCCTCATGTTCAGTCACATTGAAATGTAAAGTATATAGATAATACTCAAATCAAAACCCTGGATCTGGCTTTTGCCTTAAGCGTACACTAAGCTATTACCTAAATGTGAAAAAATTTTCCCTCTATTCCACTTACCTAAAACTAACCTCGCTCTACTAAACCAGGTATTTTCATTTAAATTCTTAATTCTGTCAGTAGCATTATCATTTTCTAAGTCATTCAAGATTAAATTGGGGATTTTCTTTTATTTTTTTTCTCTCCTTTTTAAATTTGCTTTTCTTACCCTGACATCTAAATGATTATCAAAATTTTTGTGAAGCACTTTTATATCTCGTATCCAATCTCTTTTTAGTATTTCCACCATTTCAACACTGTTTCTTCCAAATGTACCATGTCTTGATGAATATACCATGTGTACTTGAAATGACTGCATATTGTGAAATTGTTGAGTATAGATAGAAGTGGTTTGTGGTTTTTTCAGATCTTTATTTTTACTGATTTTTTGGTCTAGTTGTTCTATTTTTTGTCTAGTTGCTAAGAGAAAATATTAAAATTTCCTGCCATAACTGGAGACTTACCTGTTTTCCCTTTTATTTTGTTGAACATATGTTGAGACTCTTTTATTAGGCACATACTCATTTAAGATTGTATATATTTTTTATGACTTTGTTCCTTTTTTCCTAAAGAGCAGCTCCTCTATTTCTGAAGAGACCTTTTGTTTCAAAGTCTGTTGTACCAGATATAAAATAGCTACTATGACCTTCTTTTGCTTTTCATTTGCATTGGATATTTATTTCTGTTCATTTATTTTCAACTCTTATAGTCATCTTATAATAAGATCTTGGTTTACCAAAAATTCTGTCATGGCTTATCTTTTATTAGAATTTTAGTCCATTACTATTTAATATAATGTCTGATATATTTGGGTTTAGATCTACCATTTTGTTACTTATGTTCTGTTTGTCTCCTCTGATTTTTGTTTCCCTGTTCTCAATTTTCCTCATTGTTTTGTATTATATAAATGTATTTTAGTATTTCATATTTAGTTAATCTATTGGGTTTCATGCTATATCTCATCATGCTTTTTTATTTTTATTGGTTGCTCTATGGATCAATAAATGTATACCTAAACATTTATAGTCTACTAGATGTAAAATGAAGAAACTCGCAGACTTGTAGTTTAACACCTGACTGGTTTTTAAGTAGGGTTTTATATGTGTTATATCTATATATAATGAAAACCACACCAGACACCACTTTTTTTTAATATTCAACATATTAAAACACACATAAAAAAAGTCTTTTATATTTACCCTGACAATTATCTTTCTGTTGCTTTTTTCTTTTTTCTGAAGAATCATGTTTCTCCTAGTATCGTTTTTTCTTCACACTAAAATCTTCTCTTAGTATTTCGTGTAATCCAGGGCTACTAGGGACAAATTCTCCTCTATACTCTTTCATCCAAAAATGTAGTTATTTGTCTTTCATTCCTAAAGGATATATTTGCTTATTTTCCTTTGAATAAAAGCTCTTTTCTTTCAATACTTGCTGTTCCTCAGTCTTCTACGCTCTATAGTTTGTGAAGAGAAATCCATACTCATTTGAATAATTAATTGTTCCTCTATAAGTAATGTGTGGTTTCATTTAGCTGCTTTCAATTTTTTAAAAAGAAATCTTTGGCTTTACTAACTTGATCATGATACATCTAACAGGCATAGCTTGCTTTAAGTTTATTCTGCTTAGATTTGCTGAGTTTCTTGAATTTGCAAATTTCTGTGTTTCCCAAGTTTGAGATATTTGTGATGGTTATTAATTCATATATCTTTTGTGCCTCAATCTCTATCCTCTCTTCTGGGACTCTAATTACACATTTTTGACATTTTTAAATTGTTCCATAGATCCTTCAGGCTCTCTTCACCTTTTCCAATAGTTTATTCCCCTCTATTCTGTAACTAGGATAATCTCTAGTGAGATACTTTCACATATGTTAACTCTTTACGCTGTCATTTATAACCTATTGTTAAGACCATCCACTGAGTTTTTATTTGTGACATTGTATGTTTCAATTTTAAAATTTTTAATTCTTTAGTTTCCTGAAAATTCCCATTTCAGACATTTCAAGTGTGTTTTATTTATCCCAGAAAGCACAATTTTACATCTAATTTAAATTATCTGTTGAGTAATTCCAACATTATAGTCATCTTGGTGTAGGCATCTGTTGATCATTTTTTCCCCTGAGAATTTGTTACATTTTCCTAGTTCTGTTTAAAGTGAATAATTTTCAATTGTATCTGGATATTGCAAATATTATATTATTTAGTCTTTGGGTCCTGCTATACTTCTTTGGAGAATGTGATGTTTTTGTATGAACCGAAAGTAAAACTGGTTATGTTGATTTCATAAATTCTGACTTGCCTTCTAAGTACAGTGATTTAAATCTCTGTTTAGCTCTCTAAGCTTTTGCTATGCTGATTTGGATCTGTCCTATACAGGAATAGTTTAGGCTTGCACTGAGAATTTTGTGGGTGCATACACTGAATTGAGGGGACCTCCTTCATGGGCTCTTGCTCTAAAGGAATGAAGCTATACTCTGCAGCCCATGGGAGAGCCTTTTTCTGCTTTGTGTAACAATAAAGCATGGATTTCTTTTAAAGCTTTACCCTTCATGTGTCCCTGCTGCTCTGCATCGCCCCACCCTCACCACACACACACTGGGACCAAGTCTTGACAGACAAAAGAAAACTGAGACACTCACCTCTGTGCATGTTGCTTCTCCGTGTTTTGACACCTTTCTCATTAGCTTGCTTTTATCTTCTTTTGTTGTCCCCAGGTAGCTATTTTTGCATCTCCTCCAACATTTTTAGTTCCAATCAGCAGATGTTATGGGTTATTGCCATTACATAGCATCAATGAAACCAGAACTAAGAAACTCATGTCTAATGAAAGTTAATCAAATGATACTGTAGCAGGTGAGATATAGTAAATAGGTTAACCACAAAGTGAGAGACTGTTGTGGAATACTTTAGGGTAACTTACAGGTATCTTTTTATGTTAACAATGAGCAGCTGTCTATTGTTATTTCCTGTCATATCTTCATTACTATAAGCCAATTTGAGGCATTAAATTAATCAAAGTCTTATTGTAAATGACTGTGTCATAATAATAGAAACATTTTTCAGTTTTAGATCTGATCGAAATAAGAAACACTAGAAATATTTTTAAGAACTTAATGATTAAAGCCAACAAAATCAGTTGCTTAGCCTTGTATCTACATCTTTCCTGGCTTTAATTTTTTTCTGAGGTTGGAATTATTTAGTTCCAAGTAATAAATCATAATTGACCTTAATGAATAACCCAAATGATGATTACATAGTTATATAAGAAACCAAGAGTGAAACAAAGAATTGAAATCCTAGGACCCAAAAAGAAAAAAATAAATAAAAATACTTACAGGCCTGACAAATTCTTATTTATTGAGACTTCTTTGGAAATAATATTCTATGCCCTAATTAAAGCCTTCTATTTTGTTTCCCCAAAACTAATCATTTCTTATTTAAATATTAATTCTAAAATCATATTTAAGTTATTTTCCTTTAATTTTACTGTTAAGAAAGAAAAAATTTTTTAGACCCTATGCTTAAAATGTTTCAATCTACACTGGTAGATTTGAAAGCTATATGGCAAAATTTTACCCTTCTTGTTTTATAAGTCAAATTCTGGTCAAGCACAGCATGCAGATTTTATGTACTGTGTTAGATATATTCTGTTTTCCCCTCTACATTTACTCTCCACACTTCTCCACCATGCTTTTGCTTAGATTATAGCAGCGTATTCCCAGGATTTCTGTTAATATCTTCCAGCTGGGTTTGGTTGGTGTTTCCCATTGACCCTAACTAAGGATCAGAGTGGATGGCTGAGTTAGGTCTAGATATTTATTCTCCTGATTTTTTTTCTCTGTAAGAATTTGCCTTATAAAATAAGTGTGTACATAGAGTATAAATTTTATTTTTAAATATGAGTAGATTAAAGAAAGGGCATGTGCTATGGAGAGAAGCAGAAAGAGGCCCTGGTAAGGCAGAGAAAAACTCGTAGTACCAAGGAATCCATGTAGACATATGGAAGTTACTGCCACATTTATAAAACTATAAGGATTTTGGTATGGTTGTAGCTTAAATTATAAGTCATTGACTAGTGAGAACATTAACCATTCATGGAAGAGCCTCTTCTATTATAATCAGGCACATGGACTTACCCATCTAAGGATGCAAGGGTGTTGAGGAGTGCACTTTCATTGTGAGATTGATGTTACAGAAAGCCCCCTTTGGCAAAGACCTAGAGAATGTGCTGGGGTGAGAACTATTAGAGGACTATTGAAATAGTTCTGGTGGGAAATACTGAGTACCTAAATCCTGTTAGTAGCAGTGGATGTATTTATTCCATGTTCTATCATAATATGAAAAAAAATCTGTATAAAGTATATTACTAAAAAATACATATAAACATTCCTTAGAGATTTTTAAATCCATATATTTTTGGCCATATTCTTTCATATATCATAACTTAAGAAAAAAAGAAGGAATTTTTTACTTCTCTTTAAATGTAACTTTGAGTAGTATCATGTTCAGATTGGTTATCAATATAATTTTTTAATGTGAGTCATGATAAAAGGCAATTGCTGGGTTACAGTATCACTTCTGATCATTTTAGCCCTTTTACTTCATAGTATTAAATTTCAGGGTCTTCCAACTGTTAGTTTAAACTGTCCAAGCAAGTGAAACAGAAACAGTATTACAAATGGGGGAATAAAATAGTTTTGTTTGCTCTGAAGTATCACCAGATACTCAATGGTGTGTTTACCATTTTATAATTAACTGTAGATCATAAGCAATTCTGAGTAAATGCTAGATTATTTCATAAAATTGGCAAATGGGTAAGAAGATTTTTGTAAAAATGCAGATTACAAAATAATACGGATGCAAGCAAAATAAATCAGAAGAAAATGACAGAGCTGATGCTTACTGTTGTATACATATTTGTGAATATTTAATAAAAAGAGCTTTGGGTAGAAAGGAGAGGTTAAGCTTGTGGAATATTATTATAGATCAATTAACATGATAAGTAAAAATGTGCCATGGGAAATGTATTTTTGTCATCCTAGGTTTTAATTTGTAAATTACCTTTATATTGAAATAGTGTTAAAATGATACTGAAATAAGATTAGCTTCACTGTGCCTATTATCCTGTCAGGTAGTGCTACCAAGTGGGTATAGAAACACATACCAGTAGTGCCACACACCATAAATGTGTACCCATGTGAAAGAAACATACAGTCATTGTACATAACTCCACATGTGATCAATGTGAGAGCTCTCTTGATAATTCCTTCTCTTCCCTTACCCCACTCCATGCCCAGAAAAGACAACCTGTTCTTAGGTAATTGGAGAGGGAACACATGGGACATTTTTCATTTTAATTATAATATAGATCTTTAAAATAATAATAGTAACAATAATGATAGTGATAAAGCTAGGAAAGAGAAAGCCAGTGTTTATTAAAATACTTTAAGATTGGGGACTTTTTTTCTTCTAAGTAACTCCCTATTTATTTTTAAAAAAATAAAATTTTAGCTACAAAAGACAGTATGACTTTGTCTTTTTCAGATTAACAGTTTAGTTTAAACTAACAGTTGGAAGACCCTGAAAGAATGTGCCATAGAGATATTTATAATTTTGCTGAGGCTTCTGTTTGAATTAATAACCCCCTCAAGGGTAGTTTGTTGGAGCATTTTATTTGGAGAGCAAGCCTAGGAGATCCTTCTATCATCTGCTTCAGTGTAGCTTTGATAATTTCTACACATATATAATATCAGTCATGAAATTGTAGCAAATGTTTATCTTTGTGAAAAATGGCCATTAGATAAACATAAAAATTCAGTAAAAGTTGAAAATGCAAATAGCTCATGGTGTGAGACCATGCAAAGAAAGAAATAGCTCTGGACTGAATTGTGACTAAGGGCTTATTCAAAGAATCCTATCTTAATAAATTGGGAGTTTGAGCTGGGTTTAACAATATTAAGATTAGGCTCTCTTCCCCGATGAAATGTAACTAGATACATAGAAGAAAATAATGAAAATTCATAATGTTAAAGACCAATTTCTTTGGGCATGTTTATCCAATTTTTTTTCATTTTGTTTCTTTTATTTATATCACACCTGCCTCCTTCTTATGAGCCCACATACTAACAAATTGCTTTTATTTTGAGAGTGGAAGTAGATACCTGATAGAACTTATTGTGCATTAGTGCAATAAAGAATATGCACAGAAAAAGATCAGATTTGGCAATGGGGTAGTCTTTAAAGGAGCTGCTTCTTACAAAGATTGCTTATTTAAAGCATGAGTATCTTAACTATAATTGTCATTTGGGTATCTGTATTCCAGACACCTAGTGTGGGTGTGTGTGCACTGATAAAATTTTAAAATTTTAACTCAGAATTTAGATTTTTAGAAAAGTTTTCTTTGGGGATCTTTAGGGCCAGTGTTATCTATTTCATGCCTATACCCCAGTTTCTTCCCTCGGAACTTCCCACCGTCTGTCATCATTTTCAAAGGTTCGGTGGTCTCAGTAAAGGCAGCTCTACTTTTACTTAGGCCTCTGTTCTGCACAGATGATGATAGGAAGCTACCCTTCTTATCAGAGAAATTTCTTGCCCTTTGCATTTTATTCTAGGTTTAGAAAGCCATTGCCAGAAGTGATTCATTGGTTTTCTGAAATGATTTTGCAAAGGAGGCTGTACCTTCCGTGACAAGATTGGGAAAGATTTGCTCCCAAGTATCTCCTCTAATGTCTTGGCTTGAGCAGGGTGATTTTTCCTCCTGAGTTGGGAGAATTCTCTTCCTGGCACTTTCATAAAGACATGCTTAGGGACACAGGGGTCCTGCCACTGCTCCATGCCGATCTCTCTGTCCTCCAAGTGGACATACAGCTGTCAGGTTTCTAATGAAGATGCCTTGGGCATGAGTCAGTAAGGCCTTGGAAGTCAAGTTATCTGGGGCACGGGCCATGTCAGTGGGATGGCTTTGAGCTTGGCTGTGCTCACTGTTCTCCAATTTAAACTTTAATTCACCCAACATCTGATTTTGAAGGTCTGATGATTTAGGATATTGGGGAACTGATAATGTTGGTGGGAACTTTCAGTGGTCAGGGTAGTTTCTGCTTTACTCATATTCATACTTATTACTGCTGAGCTTTCCAACTTGCTGGCTTGTGATTGTTGCCAGGCTGTGATTGAAAAGCATAGAGCTCCTCTGCCTTGAATATCTCTATGGATATGTTGGGAGTGGAAAGATACACTGAATTCTTCATCCTTTTGCCCTGAAGCATTTGTAATCCATTGCTGTAACTCACTGTCTCATCCATTGGCTTGTGTCCACCCCCAGCTTGCCAAGACAGCATTGGGCTGCATCTATTGGCTAGTAAAGTGGGTTACTGACTGAATTTGTCTATGAGTCTATGAAGAGGGGACAAAAAGTCTGCCTGCCATCTTCAGTTGTCTGAGCATTCTCTGTAAGCTCATGGTTATTATCACAGAGTTATTTTCTTAGGGCTCCGTCATCTTTTGCTCATAAGTGAGGAGGCAGGGAGGGGATAAACCAGGCTGGGAACTGATTTTGTTGTTCCCACATTTTCTCCATTAAAAGCTTTAGACCTTCTTCTAAGGGGATTGGAGAGCCCATCTTTGTAATTTTTTGTTTCCACTTTTTCTTTCAGGCTTATGTTCCTGATCCTGCCTGGCATCCTTCTTAACTGGAAGCATTTAGGAGCATCTCTCTTGGAAGCTTCCAGATTGGTTCAATCCAAAATTCTTTGCTGCACTGGCCTTTAAACAAAGGATTTCATGAGAGTCTGTGATGGCACTTGGATTCAGATGTCTCAGGAATTTCTGAGGATTTAGCAGTAAAAGGGACCCATGGATACAGCCAGGCAGGCCCCACCAGTGTTGGATGAGTCTCTTTCAAAAGTGGTGCTTTATTGTCTTCTAAAGCTCACTGCTGAGAGAAAAATTTCCAGGAAGAATAAAGATTGGAACACAGACCTTTGGGGACTGGTTGACCAATGTAAGGTTGGGAACTGGAGGACAGAAATCTTCCTGAGATTTCTCGATCCCAGAGGATAAACTCCACACTATTTCCTGTTCTTTCTACAACACATGTCTTTCCAGGTGTTAAATTTCAGATGGCGTAACATATTGCGGCTCACTTTGGGGTTTATGAAAACACACTCCCATAGATCCTATTCTGGGGTAGAAGCCCAGGTGATAGGATTTGGAGTGGGTATTGACATTGGGCCTGAGATTGGACCTAAGTGAGGGTTAGAGACTGAGAGTCAGGCAGGGTTTTAGGCAAGGACAGAGGTTGGGGATGGTTAAGTACTTTGGCTACACAGGTATATGAGATTCTATTGAAGAATACAGATGTTGAGAGATAGACACCTGGGGCAAGGACAATAGAGTGCAGGGACTTGCTGTGCAGAGATAGAAGATGTTAGAAGAACTGGACATATTTTTGCTCTAAATCATCCTCCAAGGTCTTAAAATATCAGGGCTGCTGATGCACATGCAACTCCTCTGGTTTGCCTCTGTTGGTTCAAAAACGAAGGAAAACTGCTGAGTCATGCTGATCAGCAATTGATGTAAACCTTTTTCCTGAAGAATTTAGTTGGTAGTCTAAAGTTCAGTTTTTTAGTTCAGTTTCCTGAAGAATTTAGTTGGCCTAAGATCCTGTTTTCTTTTCCTTTTCCTTCCACATCGGAAAACCAGCCCTCCTTTTAACTTGTCTCTCTAGGAGTGCCAGAGCATCAGAGCTGGGCAGGGAGAGGAAACCAGATACTACAAGGTTGGCTATAGGGTCTCCTGCAACAGAGGCCTGAGAAGAGTGGGGAGCAAGAAGCTCTTATTTGAAATCATGTTGTGCCAAGTTGGAGGGGAACGAGTCCTTGGCATGAGGCTGCCACACGGAGAATTCTGAAATTGCAAGGCTTGGAGGGTCAGTGCCTCTGATTGTTGGGACATAAGTGGACAATTTACTAGCTCTATCTGGAAAGAACATCTCCAGAACAGGCTTCAATATGATGGAAATAGATTTAGATTGAGTCACAGCTAAAGTACCATCTGGTGGTAGTGAAGCAGACAGGGCTGGCAGTGCACTATGACAAGCTTGGGCATCAATGGGATCCATTGCCTGGAATAAAGTGGTAAGGGGTTGATATCTTGGGAAAGGCTGGGGTCAAATAAAAAGGTGGTGATTAGAGAGAAAGTGGCCTCTGGTCAGAGAACAGGATCTGCTCCTCGAGTGTGATATGGTGGGAGAGAGGGAAAGGGAAGTGGCTGGGGTGGAGTGTGGTCCACTGTGAATTTGAAATCCAAGGGAGTAACAGACTCTGGTGGCAGAGTCACCCAGAGAGAGTGGCGAGGGTGAAAGTAAGTGGGGTGAGGCAACCATCAGGTTATGTGAGAGAAGGAAGGGTGGAGATGGAGAAGGCTCAGGCAGAGGGGATGATGGTATTAGGTCTCCTGGAGGGCTTGCTGTGAGCACAGAGGACAGTGTATGTGATGAATCTGTCACAGAAATGGTAGAAGTGAAAGGGGACACAGAGGGAGAAGCATATTGCAGGGATTCCCAGAACTCCAGCTGCTTGGCTTTAGCAGTTGTTCTACTACACACTTCACAGAGGGGTCTGGACATAACAGGGGAAGAAAGTGGATGCTATCATGATGCTGGCCCCAGGGCTGCAGAAGATAGGAGGGACAAAGCTGGAGCCAGGACCAGAGCAAAGAAAGGGGAGCCTGTGAGCCCAGCTGCAGTGGGGCCACCTGAAGCCTGCTACCCCCTCACATTTCCCCCACCCATGACTTCACAATACACTCTCTAGCCTCTGCCCAAGGCCTTTGTTCACATACCCATTTCCATGGCTACCCCTCCCATGACTATGGCAGGGTGCACTGAATCCCTAAAATCCATAGAACATGCTTTAAAAAGGGATCAGGAAAGAAGGTAAAAGTTTTAATCACTTTTTCAGATCAGAAAGCAGCCTTCTTCCCTCCCCTGCTTTTCTCTGGCGAATTCTCCAACCTGGGAAACCAGGACAGTAGGTTATATGTACGGAAGGTACAAGCACAGAGATCGTACACAGGCCCCTTTATGGGAGACCCTTGAGATATTAAACTCTGATCAGCAGCCAAGGTCAGTCAGCAAAGGCCAAATGGTCAACAATAATATTAACAAGGTTCACATGTGTATGTGGTTGCATTCATAACGTACTTTCACATATATTATCCCACATGCTGCTCAAAACCACCACACGAAGCACAGACATCAGTTGTTACATCAAAAAGGAATCTGAGCCTCTAGAAAGTCAAAGTACTTACACAAAGTCAGGAGACAAAAGTTCTGATTCCAAACCAAGCTGTAATCCTTACTTGACATCTACCGTGGCCACCTATTGGGCAATACCAATTGCCCAGGTCCATCACTGCTTCACGCCCACAGATGGGCTGAGCGGAGACTCTGAGAAGTATCTGAGGACCAGTTGTCTTCTGTGAGCCTTCTTTGGAGGGCTCTGTTTTCTCAGAGAGACTGTATGTAGCACCTGACATTCTCAGAGATCACGAATCTGGGAGCTCATGGAAGGAACAGGAAAGCTCAACCTTGGAGAGCTGAGGTCAAATAGACAGAACCTTACCTTTCAAGGTTCCACCTTTCCTTCCTTCTCCTCTTGGCTCTGTCCGGACTCCAAGAACAAAAGAAAAAGAATAAGAGTCTGGGACTCACTTCTCTCACTCCTCTTCTCTAAGAAGCTCAGACATTCATTATCCAAGAAAAATCCCCCTCTCCCATTTAATTAATAGAAATGTGATCCTTTTATCAGTTTTTAAAAGTGACATACTACTTCCAGTATTTCCTTCACTGAAAAACTCAAAGGAGGATTTTGTCTGTGAAATCTCCCCCTGGTGTTCTCAGAAGTCCCGTGCTCCAGGAGGACACAGAATCACAAGCCAGCAGTCACATCTGCTCTCTCAGAGGACCTTGTGTCCTGGGTCAGAGCTTGGAGGCTCTGGACATTGCTCTTCTGATCAGCCCAACATGAAGGAAGACTTGGTCGAGTGACACCTGAAGTCAAGGGCTGCCTGAAGCCACTGAGTGCTGAGGTCGTCTGTGCTTGGCTATAGTCCCAGGCCCACATCACAGAGCATAAGAGAGTCACAAAGGGGTTCTGCTGGTGGGGGAGGGGAATACAGGAGGAGGGTGTGGCTACAGCCCCTACCCCACACCATCAGCCCAATAGATCCCTCTGCCCCTCTTGGGTCCTCTGGGTCCCTCTGCCCTCCCCTGCCATCCCATTTTCCAACTTCACCCTTTCTTCGTATATGTTTGCCTCAGTGAAATTTTCTGTTTGTTTCATCTGTAACCCAGATATTACCAGACTTCCCCTTTACTTTGTGGAGCCCTTAACTTGGACTGCAAAACTCTGAAATACTACCTGGAATTTCTGCTTATACCCACACATTTATACTCGCAGGATCACACATATCCTCAAATACGTGTTATCTACAGAATGTTTTTGCCTTACATTAACCCAGATATAAAACTTAATGTTCTTTTACACTTAGTTTCATGAAGGTTAAATAGCAAATCTTTTATTTTAAAGTCAGCCTTTATTGTTTTCAATCAGAGAGGCTGACTCAAATAATTAAAACTAATCATTATTCAACATCCATAAAATTAAAATAAGTGTAAAATAAATGTACATAATTAAACCTTCAAGAGATTTGGGGGATAAATTTATAGCATTTATTTTTCTGAAGTTAGTGAACTGTGCAAAGATTTGGGACATGCTCCCTACTTATGAAATTCCCTAAATGACTCTTTCATTTCTCTACGTTTCATTATATCCTTTCTTATGTTGTCTATCTCTTTAGTAACTTTTTTTATTGATTTCCTGAAATTTTGGGGGAGATTCTTTTTGTTGGCTTTCAACTTTCTTTTCAGTTTTATTCCTCTTATTTGCCATCCATATTCTGAATTTCATTTCTTCCATTTTGGCAATTTCCTTGTGGATAAAGTCCATTACCATACCTCCATTGTGATCCTTTGGGTGAGTCAAACTGTTCTGTTTTTTCATGTTGCTGGAATTCTTTTGCTGTTGTCTTCTCATCTGACTCCTCTGGGCTCAGGGCTAATAGAATTATAGGGCAGCTGTTTTCCTTTGGTGTGAACTCTCCTGCTTAGGAAAAAGGGAGGACTCTAGGTGGGGATTTTATGTCCTACCCTGGAATGTTGACCCATCAGTGGAAGAGCAGGCACACTGAGGACCGGTAGGTCAGCTGTTCTATTTTCACCATTTCCCTTGTGATCGCCTCAGTTCAAGCCGGTGCTGGATCATTTTCTGGCGTGGTGAGTTGTGCCTAACCCATTGTTGGAAGTTCTAGCTGGGAGCAGGGTAAGACCCTCTCCACAGAGGCTGGCACTGTGGGTTATTGCTCTTCCTGGGGTCAACCAGTGAAGGTGACAGTAGCATCTGGGTAAGGCTATCTGGGCAGTAATTATGGGTGACCAAGCTGTGGGCATTTTTCCAAAGGAGGGTCAAGTGTAATGGCTGCTGAAGGCTGGGGTGTCCCCAGTGGAGCCTTGGACGTGGGAAAGGTTCCACCAGCCCAGCATCATATGTGCAGACTGTGGGGTCCCGGGGCGTAGGCCTAACTCTAATCTTGAGGGTGGTGTCACAGGCCCAATGAGGGCTCTGGAGCCACAGCGGCAGAGCCTCAAGCCCCAGGCACAGCAAGAGTCTCAGAGCTGGATCTGATGATCACAGGGGCAGAGCCACACAGATGGGGACTATTCCACTGGCACAAAGATTGCTGATGCCCAGTCAGAAAGGGGTTTGTTCCGGGGCCCCAGGGACTGTGGAGGTGAGCTAGTGCTGCTGGCTGGCTAGGGCTTTCCTCCCTGCCTAGGTCCCTCTGTGGCAGTTGCCCAAGGCTTCCCAGGTGGTGCTGTGGCTCCTCCTCTGCCCGATCCCAACATAGTGGGGAGGAGTGGTCAGCTCAGTGCCACAGTGATGGCATGGGGAGTTTTCATTCTGCCTACTCCCTCCCTGGCTTGTTGGGGGTGATGGGAAGGCTACTGCTGGATAGCCGATTTCTCAGCAGACCTTGTGTTGTTCACCTGAGAGTTTAGGAACGTGTCAGCTGCAGAAACCCAGCATTGGCTGCTACCAGATCTCTGCTGCGCCTGCTCTCCCATGCAAGGTCTGTGCACAGACTTTGAGCAGCTCCCTGATCAATCCAGAGGTCTGCAGTGGTGATGGGGGGAGTCCCCTCAAAGCTTGAGCCACCTCCAACTTTTAAACTTCTCCTTGAGAGTCTCACACTCACTGCTTCTTGTCTGCTGTCTTCCCCTTCCCCCAGCACTGTGAATTTTATTGGGACACCCAGAATAATCTTTGAGATGGGAGGTGGAGCTTGTGGATAAGAATTAGCCATGTCCCATTTGATTGAGTCAGTAGGTGCCATAATAGTAATGGGGTGTGCAAGTTGTCCTACCTGTCATTAGCTGGAGCTTACAGGAAATAGCCAGCTGCAGTGTTGTTCTTTGGGGGCTATGACTACCTCAGGTCCCTCAGGAGAAGCTCTTGTATGACCCAGGCAGTGGACAGGCCCTGGAGTTCCAAGGGGATTCCTTGTTCTCCACCACAGCAGAGGTGGCTGGAAGAGCAAGGCTGGCAGGGCTGGGTCCTGCAATCTTTCCTTGAGGCTCTGCAGAGGCAGATGCTTGAACTGTCTTGACAGGGATCAAGGGTCAGCTCCCAGGCCACTGGGGAAAGCCACCAGGGAGGTGCTAAAGTGGCCTCCCCACACCAAAAAGTCTGCTCATGGGGGAGGGGTCATCTGGGATTCACAGAGTGGCTGTCATGAGTGTTTCATTCTTTTCCATCCTCCCCTGCCCCATGGGTGTCCTGCCAGTGTTTGCTTGCACACAGGAGCCTGAACTTGCTGAGCTTGATAGCAGTGGTGCTGCAGATTGGGAACTTCCCTGCCGGGGGTCCCAGCCTGGTCTGAAAGCATGGCTTTCCTGTGGGGGAGGACTGCTCCACTTGTGCACTCTCCTGTCAGTTCTGCCCACGTTGGCTCCCTTGCCTCCCAAGTTCACAAATCTCCCCTGTGTTCTCTCAAACAATACAATCTAGTCCTGGTGATAAGGGATCCAGCCTGCAGTCCGGTCCCCTGGATTCCCAGGTTCAATTCCCAACTGTGACAGGAAGAACCGTGTTGGTTCTCAGTTGCCCATGCAGTGCTCAAGCAGGCTTGATGCCTCCCTGCTTCAGGGTATGGCCTGCGCCAGGGAGTGCTGGCAGCTGGTTCTAAGATGTGCTGGCGGGCATCACTGGGGAGTGCCGGTGGGCAGGGAGCTCACAGGCTGAGCACCCCTGGGTCCACTGCAGGTCCTCAAGGGGAGAGGTGTGCACCCCACTCTCTGTGGGATCCTCAGTGCCGTGGATACACCAACAGAGGCAAGCAGTTGCTCCAGAGATCCCCCACTCAATCCCTCTGCAACAGTGGATGCGGGAGGGGAGAGGGAGGAAAAATTCTGGAGAGAGGAGAGCCAGAACTCTAGCCCTTCAGGGCCCTCTCCCTGGAAGGAAGCTTGGATGCATGGAGTGTCCAAGCTCTAGGATAACACAAATTCTCCAGGGGCCCGCCGTAGTCTGGGTAGGAGTTGGAAACTGTGTGGGAACAAGTGATGTGAAAACTGAAGGGCTGGAGCTCCCTGGGAGGACAAAGGCATGCTATGGGTGGACAAGCCAGATGGTGCCCACCCTCCTGGCACTGGTCTGTGGTGACAGGCAGTGACTCCGAGTGGGCTGGCAGCCCTTGATTTGTTTTCAGGAAGTCCCCAGTTCAGTGGTGGCAACAGCTTTTGGGTTTGTGAGTGTAGAATAGCTTTCCAGCAGTTCAGGAGCATGCTGACTAGCACGGGTATGAGTGGAAGAGAAACAAAAACCCCACTACCCTTTCCACCAGGCTCCAAGCTTTACCAAGGTTGATCTCTGCCAATATATTGTTTCCACTTGTTCTACCCTGCAACTTCTTCCATGGAATCTCCAGTAAGTTCTGGCACCTTTCCCTCTGAACTATACCTGAGCTATGTTTTTTTGTTTTGTTTTGTTTTGTCTTTTCTCCTGTATCTGAATCCTTTCCATCCCTCTGGAATGATCTGGACCAATGTCTCTAATCAGCCATCTTCCCTCCTCCAAGCTAAATGTTTCATTAATGCTTGTATCGGGTAAAATCTCTGATTTATGAGTCTTATTTGACGTTCACTCCTTTATGTGAGCTAAGTGGTTAAAAATTCAGAGTGAGTTTTTCTCCATAGGCAAAACCCAAATGCTTTACTTTAGAGAATAGCTATTATCCCAGTCAGTTTATAAAACTATACTTAAACAAGTTGTGGAGAAAACCTAAAAAACTGTAATAATCCATGCTTTTTGGGGGGAAGAGGTAACAGTGACATATAATGACTTAAAAACATAAATAGTCCATTTGATTTAGGAGAAAATATTAATATGTATTCATATGCTGATAAAAATAGAGAAAGGCAGAAGAATCGCCTAAAAAGGATGTGCCTGAGAGAAGTGTTTCATATTTAACAAGGTAGACATTTAGACTTCTGACAAAAAGAATAACCAAGAACATTCTCTAATGTAAAATAGCTATGTCAGACATATTTTACAAGTACAAATATGATTTTATATGCTAATTAATCATTAGAGGGGCACATAGAAGAATAAGTTCTAGTATTCAATAGTACAATAGGAAAATCATAGTTAAGGATAATTTATTGTATATTTCAAAATAGCTAGAAAAGGTTTGTAATGATCCCAACACAAAGAAAAGATAAATGCCTGAGGTGATGAAAATCCCAACTACCCTGGTCATTATGCATTGTATACAGGTATCAAAATATCACATGTAACCCCAAAATATGTACAAGTATTATATTAATATATCAATGAAAATAAATTGATTAACTAATTTTTGAAAAGGACGATATCCCTTCTGTTACCAAACTGCTTCCCAGGATAACTGTGGAGACAGACCCCTCAGAAGCCCTGATCTCGCCAATCCTATCCTCTTCCTGTTTGGTCAGGTTTGCCATGGGTATTCCTGCTGGGAATGGGGTGAGCGTGGATTTTGAAGTCTGTATGGTTGCGGGAAGGCTTCAGACTGTGAGCAGAAGGTGGGAAGTCATGTGGGAGATTGAGTTAGGCAACACTGAGGCAGCAGAAGGTAGAGGAAGGCTCCAAAGCCCTTAAGGGCATGGGTATTTGGGGGCGGGGTGGCAGTGTACACATGAGAAGCAGGAACATTTTGAGTGAGTTCTAGACCAAATAAAATCAGCTCAGGTGAGTAAGAAATGTCAGGAGGAGACTTGGGCAACTGAGGCTCTTTGGATAAAAGGGGATACAGAAGGAAGATAAAGATACTGGAGGGTCGAGTTTCCAAAGTGTCTTCTAGACCTTCCTTTGGAGGCTGAGAGATACGAGTAAAGCAGCAGCTACCTGTAGATACCAGTAAATTATGCATCAAATTTTCTTATGTAAAAGGCTGCTTATACTTTCAAATGAGTGGTCTTCCAAAGATCATTTTTTTGAAGTGATTCACTTAATTCAAAATTATGACCCTTATTCAAAACATTTAAGTTAAGAATGCAATAAATGGAAAATGCCATTTTATGCTTCACAAAACAAGTTATTACATAACTTTATAACCACATCTTATTCTTGTATATCTTATAGAAATATTGCCACAAGAAATTCTAGTCAGAAGATATTTCAGAATTACTCTAAAAATTGAGGCTTATGTTCCCAGAGTGGTTAAGGTTTTTGCTCCTGTTTATAAAAGTGCTTTTTCTTTGACCTAATTCTTGGTAATATAACTCTTCAAACTGCACGAAATGTCATCAGAAAGGGTAACATATTTCCAGTTGGCTTAACTAGTTTTTTGATCTGGCTCTATTTATTTCTCCTTTGTTTATATGGTTTTCTCTTTTTGTCTATTTTACAAAACGCTTATCTTTTTCAATTGATAGTATAGACAATTTATTTGTATCTCACAAGATTTTAAAGCCAGGTTTTAGAAAATATATTTTGGGGCTAGAAAATATTTGGGGCTAGAAAATCCAAATATGGATTTAGGTACCTTTAAAAAAATTACAAAATGATTGAAAAAAATCTGAATTTTTGGTTCACTGCCATCTTGGAATTGTTCAATACTTGTAGATTAATAGCTGTTTGTCCTATTACTTTGTTTGGGTCTTAGAAATATAGAGGATTAGGAACCCAGATGTTGAAAGGGAGCCTGCAAATTATAACTTTTAATTTTTTCATATCTCTGCTTAAGGTCAATTCTTTCCAGCTATAATGAAATCAAGAGGAAGAAGAGAAGGTGCTGAAAAGGTGAGTATGGAACAGTTTGAAGAATCTTTCTTCTAGAGCCAATATGTTTTCAAGTAAGACAGTTACTTGATTATCTCTAAATTAAAGGAAGAAGTCTCAATTAGCAGTGAAAAGTATGGTTTTGACCTGACTAATCCACAGGCAAGGACATCAGAGTAGAGGCATTTTGTTATAGATTAGCAAGTGATGACAAATATTTAATACCTGAACTAGAAAAGTAATGCTAAAATTCAACAGAAGGTAATAGTTTTGAGACAAATTTAAGAAATGAAACCAAATAGGCTTTAGATGGTGGCATAGCAGAAAGGGAGAATGGAAAGATTATTCTGAGGGTTTTAAACCTTGTGTGTTTATTTTTAAATACATATATTTTTTATAATTGTCCTTAAGACAGCCCTTAACACCACCACCACCGCTAACCTCCTTTGCTGTTTAAGAAGTATAAAGTTTCAGTTATGCAAAACAAATTATAGTTAACAGTACTCTATTGTGCAGTTGAAATTCTGATACATGTCACATTAAATGTTCTTACCATAATTAAAAAAATATTCCAAATGTGTCTTCTCTTTCAAAGTGATCACTCTGGGAGGCTATGGTTATGACACTACTTTTGGGAATTCCTCTTTGCATATTGCCATCAAGGTCACCCACAGTAGGTGATCAATTTATTGACTTCCTGATTTGTCAATTTATTGATTGATATGTGGACTATTTATTGATAGATTGATTAGATTATATGGAATTAATAGAGAATTTGATTTCTCTTAACATCCTGTAGGTTAGTAAAAATTGCTTATGATAAACTGTGGGAAGGAAAGCAAGAAGGGAGCTGGTGACTCTGCACTAATTTGACAAACCATAATGTACCTACTCTACTTTTCATGTATTCATCCTTTGTCTTTCCTGCCCTCCTCCATCCCAGCCTCAGTTCCCACTCTCCCATGACATCCTTATGCCTTTGATAATAGTAAAACCCTTGTTCTTACTCCGTCTCTTACAGAGGAGCACATTCTTTTTGCTTTTAAATGATGTAGGAGCTCTTTGTTTTATTAGTAACTCATTGTAGCTTATGAAAGGCTACATTACATGCCAGTTCTGAAAAATAAAACTTGTAAGCTCTAAAAATACAATCCTTTCAGTTCAGGTATTTTATTCTTTCAATAATAATGGAAAGGTTTATTTTTATAATAAAGAGTACATCCTTTAAAATGCAACATGTTAATGATCCTAATGGAAATTCCAGCATAAATAAACATCATGACCTTGAAGCTTTGTCCTGAAGTAGACATTTTATTGACTTTTATTTTGGTAATATTTCAACTTTGAGCCATCCATTGAGTCTGTAGCAAAATACATTAAAATCACGTATTTCAGATTATGTGTTTTCTATATTGCATTTTAAACTAGCAAATAATGATTCAAACAGTACAGAGTGGATTTAAGTTTAATAAAAATAAAGCTCAAATGCTAGCAGAGATAGGGAGCAATAAGCTAGCCAGAAATTCCATTTGCAAATGCTTGGACTCCTACTAGGCATTTCCTGCACATTCAGAGCTCATCACAGAAATCTTCAATTAGCACCAGAGGACATTGAAAAAGGAAAAAAAGAGTGTTAGTGTGCACTTGGATGCAGATGCTGCTACCAAAGAAAGGCGCAATTGCATGCCAGCCTACACAGACAGCAACCTCGTTTTATGTGAGGGTTTTACATACTAAGAAAGGACTTCGGATATTTGTGACACGCTTTTCAGTATTCATCAAATGGGAGGAGAATTCCACTTATTTTTATAGCCATCATTTTCTGTGAGTCTTGCATTTCTACATGATGGTATAATATTAAGTTCTAAAGGTCAGAAGTTCACTTATTTCCTTTATATGCAGTAAAATGTTCAATCTTAATAAGTGAGTCATGCTAAAAATAATTTATGATGATAACATTTCAAGAGTTTTTGTTGATGAGAGTGAAGTATTTCACTGTGTACATAAATGAGACATTGATTAATTATTTCTAGACCCATTCATTATCATCTAAAATCACTTCCTCTTAATTTCTACATAAGGTTATTACCTTTAAAGCCAACAAGAAAGGTAAAACTATGATGTTTACATATTTATAGTGTTGGCTACTATTACTGTATTTTTAATTTTGTACTATTTGAAATACATTTTATATTTTCTACCTGTTTGTGTTTGAATTCTACTAAAACATGTTTATCTTTTTATAGATCAACATCTGAGTCACTTTGCCATTCAATTTACTCCAAGAAAATAATTCACTACAAATATAGGTTTGTCATATTGTATGTTATTTATTAGTATTCTTAGTAAATTAATAAAATATTGCTATTGACAGACAAACTAAATCTAAATTAATCAAACAGTAGAGTAATACTTCAGACATGTCTTCAACACATGCTGAAACTTATATATTCTGCTGTAGAACCTAATCTGCTTAAATTACAAAAATGTAGTTTTATTTGTTTACATAGCATATTGAATTTGTGAAATTAATTTGTGTTTTTCCAGCTTATGTGAGATCATTAGGTTAACAGAAAATTTTAATTCCTAAATGTTTTGTTTCCCTATAAGAGATGTATATTAAAGGTCCAGAAATGTTCTTGCACAGTGCTCTAACTACTCAAAAGAATCTGTAAAGGAACCTACAAGAGAATAAGTCAGTATATGGAGGTTGATTAAGATTCGAGTAAAAAGAGTTTATTACTTTGTAGGAAGAACAAGCGGAAGTAGTATAAGCAACTCTTCTTTTGTGGAGGGACATTATTCCATCAGAGTCAGTAGCTAATTATGATAGTGCACGTACAGCATTGCCATTTCTTCTCTTCAAAAGTTCATAATGACCAGTTGCCCAGGGTGGGAGTTAACTTAGGTAACACATTCTAGAAGTGGGCTGAAAAACATTACAATCTCATTTAGGGAGTAAGTTTGAAGGACAGTCAGGAATGTCATTTCTCCCAGTGGGTAGAAATTTGATTTGCATATGAGAGTATTCATTTTTCCTGTGAGAATAAATGACCAGAGGTATGATAGTCAATGGTTCCTACCAAGTGTCCACCTGTTTTATTGATTTTCAGAAACTTGCAAAGAACACAGTGATCACAGGAATAGAATTTTTAGTAAAGTTCTTGACTGAACAGGAACACAGAACAGGGTAGTGGAGAAAGAAAGATATTAAATATATACAACTTGGTTTCATCAACAATTTTAGAAGTGACATTGGAAGTGAGCTACAAATCACTTTTTCCTTGTTTCAATATCTATCTAATCTATCATTTCCAGTATCTTTTTTCCAAGATACCTTTCTCAGAATATTCTATGTAATTACATAATATTATATAATTATAAAAACCTTCATATTTTTGAACCGTATGTATAATTTGTCCCATTGGTACAGAAAAAGTGTAATTGGGTATGATCTAGTAGAGAGATAACCATACCTAGACATGAATATAATGATCACTGAGACTTTGGTTTTCCTATTTTGGGGAAAGAATACAAATGTTTTCCATGATAATAGAGTAGTTGCATCATGTTAGATAAGAGTATGCTACTCTTGTAGATGAGAACTTTCAGTTTGCCTAGAAGAAGTGGTTCTGGCAGATATGATGGATTGGCACAGAGCATGAGTTCTACTCTTCTTTAAGTAGTCTGATATGTACTGCAGAAAATGGCAAGCTAAAACTCTATTTTTAAAGACCCCCTTGCATATAGGGTCCTGACAGCATGTAGTTTCAAGCAATCAGAAGTACCTGGGTATTGAAAAGACAGAAGTGAGGTATACACTGTGTATTTGGTATTTCTATCTTTTGTCCAGGCAATGTCTGTTTTTCTGGAGTAAGCTATAATCTTGTTGGTATCTTGTTTACGGCAGTTTTCATGATTGCAGTGACCTCCCGGGATGTGTTTTTTTGATTATGGGTATTTTGAAAATTTTGGCTGCCTTCCTATCAATATAGGGTAGTGAGGTTTTAAAAGTGACAGCTGTAGGAACAACTTCTCAATGCAATAGTCACTTTCTAATCATAATAGTGCTATTTGTTCCCTTTCAAACTAGGAAATATTCAGCTGAAGAAAAGATGAATAGGTATATAGAGGTCCCTGAAAAACCATAATTCATAATTTGCAGCTTTTCAAAATATTGTGCCTTCTTTTCCAGTGCTCATCAACACTGGCAAAATAAAATTATACATATACTAACATATGGACATCATAAAATGTAGACATTAATATGACATCCTCTAATGACAATTTAATAAAATTTCACTAACAAAATGAGAAAATAGAAAATAAACCCTGTCTTAGTCAGTTTGGGCTGCCATAACAGAAATACCATAGATTGGGTAGCCTACACAAAATAAATTTATTCTTCACTGTTCTGGAGGCTGGGAAGTCCAAAATCAAGGTGTCAGCATACCAGTGTCTGGTGAGGGCCAACTTCTTGGTCTGAAAGTGGCTGTTTTCTCATTGTTTCCTCACATGGTAAAGAACAGAGAGAGTGAGAGCAAGCTCTCATGTCTCTTTTTATATGAGCACCAATTTGCTATACCCTCATGACCTAAGTACTGCCCCCAAACCCTAATAGCATCACATTGGGGGGAGGATTTCAACACATGAATTTGAGGAGGACACAAACATGCAGTCCATAAATACTCTTATACCTGGAAACAAAAATATTAAAAATTATATTAAACACAAGTCAAATAATCTTTAGAATATGGAATATCCTAAGTATACAATATTATATATATTGCATATATTAAATTCTACATGATGAATATAAAGCTGTATTCAGAGGAAATCTCATAGCCCTAAAAGTTGCAAGGAAATAGGATTATAATAAGCAAATTCTGCATTCTACTCATGAAGATAGAAAATAGACTCAAAATACCTGTACAAGACATAATAAGGATTTTTGGTGAAATTCATGAGTTTATACAAGAGATTTTTGCTTAAAATGAGACTAGGCAATGGATAGGCCATTATCTAATTAATTAAAGAAAAGATGGATAAATATACCAAAAAAATCATAAGCATGAAATAATCTAAGAAATGGAGGTAATTCGACTCTCTCTCTCTCTCTCATTTTTACTTAAGTTTATTTCATTTAAATTTACTCAATTACAAATGTTTTTGTTTTAGTCCTGACCAAAAAAAATTACTTTGTCTTTGATTCTTTATGGTTTTTTTGTTGATACCTATTACATTACAGTCTGATTTTACTTTTTCTGTGTGTGTGCTCTGTGTAGGGGGGAGACGGAATGGGGGTGTCCTGCAATAGAATAAAACACAGCTACAATAAATTTAGTTGTACTAATTATAATGTCATTGACACTATATTATTTAGACTACTTATTGAGATCTCGCTAGGCACAAGAACAAATTTAATCCATTTCTGCTTGCTCTGCACTTATTTCTCTCGCTTCCCTCTACCACATATTTAAAATGCAATTGTTATTATTTGTTACTAGTTACAGGGCTAATTCAGAGTCTGAGAAGTAGATGCTAAAATGGGATAAGTGTGTGAGATTCACAGAAAAACACTTTTGAAGAGTAAAAGGAGAAGGAGAAGGAGGAAGGGGGAGGATAGAGGGTCCAGATCACGAAGGCAGTCTGACTCCTGTGAAGGAGAGCGGTGAGAGATTGGGCAAAAAATGTCTTAGGCAGCAGAGCAGCTCTAACAAAGTTTCAGTTGGACTAATGGGAAAAGTTTGAGACAGTCACTCCTTATAGGAGCCCCGTAGGAAAGGACTTGCATTATGACCTTACCATGCTCAGTTATGTGCTGGAACATCCTGCAGGAAGCATGAACTTGGAGTGGATCAAGGATACAAAACAGCAGCAGCTAAAGCCATCAGCTGGTCCCCACAGCAGAAGATCTGACTGGCATTTATTTGGCCACTGCATGCTCAAATACACTTAAACCTCTGTCATGATAATATCATAACTTTAAATTATATTTCTTGACTACTTGTTTATAAATGATATGCTACCTTCTACTTTTCAAAATTTGGTTATTTTGTATTATGACCTTTATGATTTCTTTTAAATTTGGTCTTGTGTTCTCTATTTCAAGAGGAGTCAGAAGCCTAGGTAGCTATTCTCTAAAAACAAAAACCTGACCAGGGAAAAATTAGGTTCAAGAGTGTGTGTCAGGTGAGACATAATGAGGAGGTGAAAACAAATGCATGAAACAAAAGAAATGTATTACTCACAGGTACCAGAGAGCTTAGGGGGAATCCAGAGGTGGCAGGGAAATTAACCAGTGGGTGGAGAATGAGAAAGAGAGGCCTTTATTAAGAGCCATGGGTGTTATCCCTTATGCCTGAAGTCCCCAACCCCAGGCTGTGGACCAGTACCGCTCCGTGGCCTGTTAGGAACCAGGCCCAACAGCAGAAGGTGAGTGGCAGGTGAGGGGGCAAAGCTCCATCTGTATTTACAGCTGCTCCACATCACTCGCATTGCTGTCTGGGCTCCGCCTCCTGTCCTATCAGAGTTGGCATTAGTTTCAGGAAAACAAGCTCAGGACTCCCACCCTGATGATTCTGCATTATGGCAAGTTGTATAATTATTTCATTGTATATTACAATGTAATAATAATAGAAATAAGGTGCACAATAAATGTAATGCCCTTGAATCATCCCCAAACCATCCCCACTCCAACCTTGGTCTGTGAAAACAATGGTCTTCTGTGAAACTGGTCCCTGGTGTCAAAAATGTTGGGGACTGCGCTGCCTTAGGCTTTTACTCAGAGGTTGTGGATTGACGAGTTTAAAGAAAACACACATAAAGAGGGACCTATTTACACGAGTCTGGTGTGGTTTTATTGTGGTTAGCAGCTGTGGGGTGTGTTGCGTTTCAGGTCAGTGGCGTGAAGAGCAAGTGAGTTAGATCATAAACAATCACACAGGAAAGGGAAGTTTTAACCAGGCCAAAGGTGTTGGGGTAGAACTGAGTTTTAAATAATATGTAAAGTCTAAAAATAGATGCTGAGGCAGCAGCAATATTAAACAAATTTATGACATATTAATTTTTGCTTTTCATCGGAAATTTACAGATTGCAACCACTTGGCCCTATGGTCAAACAAATTGAATTTTGCTCATGCACATTTATGTCTGGTAGCTTCATGTCTCATGGCTTGATGCCTGCAGTTCATCCTCTCTCTTCCAGAAGGTCTTATGGGATCCTCCCTCACTGTGAATAAAAATGTCATCTTTATATATAATACAAGTAAAATTTGGCTGGACATAAATTATTTTGTCATAAATTATTTTCCAGCCTACTCTGGAGCCATTCATTTGTTGTCTTTCAGTATAGAATGTTATTGCAGTGACGCCTAAGGTCAAACTTTTTTTGTTCTTTTTATTAGTAAGTGATTGAGCAGGATGTCTAAAAGTTTTTTTGTCTTTGAAGTTCAGGAACGTGATAGATTAAATCAAATTGGACCTGGGAAACCACCTTCCTTTGTATTTTTAGTTTCAAGGATAATAGTATTTGTAAAAATATGTTCTTTATATCTGTGAGCACTTCTATTTTACTTAGCAAATTTCTTATTCAGGGACATTGACTCTATGTAAATTGGTTCCCTTTTGTCTCTTCCATATCTGTCATACTTCAAATCATTTTAACTTCATCTCTATTTTTGTATATTTTTTCTCATATTTCTACCTGATGCTCCTTCCTATGTTTTCAGTAGTATATGTACTCATTTGTATAGCTTTCAATATGCCTTAAATTTCTGTGATGATTTTATTTTTCTTTTATTTCCTGAGCTATGCAAACTCAAGTTTCAACCCATCTGTTGTCTCTCTGACTTTTCCTGATTACTAATTTAAGTTATTCTTAAAAAGAAAAATAGTGGATGAATCACTGCATTTTGTTTTAATCCAGAACAATATATTTGTTCATATTTTTTACCTGCTTCATGACAATTTGTTCCTAATCAATATTCTTTGTTTGCCATGTGTTTTTTCTTTTACTTTTCTGTTCTTCTTTTAGAAACATAGATCCCACATTGGCTTCTTTTTAAATACAGTCATCTTTGAGTGAGATAAGTTCTTTTGGAGATCACTGTTTTTAAGAGATTCATGCGAAAGAAGCACAAAGGTGGTATTGCATGTTACCAGGAATCCTTGAGAGTTCCCCATAAATTGCACAGAAAACCATTATGTGTGGATGTGCCCTTCAGACTTTGTTTCTTCCCAGACAATAGTAGTTGCCTCTGCAGTGCTACCTCCAATTCATCCTTTCTTCTCCACACTGCTTTGCTGATAGTGGGCATTCTAAAATGACAACGTTATCAGTTAACCCACTTTAACCCTACCTCCTCTCCTTCTCCTACTACCAAAACACCCCAGGGTAATGCCTACCAACAATATCTTCCTACCCTTCTAGTTCCAATAAAGGGTTCTCGTTGGGAAAGAGGCACACTGCTGCTTTGTCTGAACACAGCACCAATGGAATCATGCCGTGCTCTTCTTGCATCTTCAGACATGTGGCAGCTTTTCCTTACATGTTCTATTTTGTGGTTGCAGAAGCCTCCTACATTTTGTATTCTATTTTGTGTTACTTATTAATTTGGATATGTTCCAAGTGAAGAAGAGTACAGAAACAAGTGTACTTTGCCACCTTACAACTATCATCCCATTGATGACACGGTGGTTTTTCACTCGATGACCTGGTAGTTTACAATATGAAAGTTGAGTTTGCATGCATGAATCCAAAAGCCATTTTTTCTCATGTTTTATAACATTCAGACACATTTTGTGTCCAATTCCAATATATATACTTGCGTTTATACACACTCTATCAAATTACTTACCAGATGTTGAAATCGTTGTGAGCAAATCTGAAACTACGTCATGCAAATAGGTAAATGCATGATGATGAGAGCCTGGTTTCTCACCGTCAAGGCAAGGAGTTACAAATAAGGAAAGGGGAAAGGCTACTGTAATATAGTAGAATGAAGTCAGAGCTGTCAGTATGAACTTGTAGTTTTATATATATATATATGCGTACATACATGCCCACAGATTATAGACAAAGAAGTATACATAATTGTACTTCCTAGATATATCCACTGAGAGAACCTCGAAGCAATGAGAAAATCCAATGCCAAGATCTTCGTTTCTAATACCATTCCTTTATAAATGGAATCAGGGTTGTTTGCTGAAATGATTAATCCCATGACTGAGAATGGAAAAATACAATATGAGCCTGAAACCTCTTGGGATGCCATGAAGTAAAAAGCCCTTTGAAAAAATGAAAAAGAACACAGAAGCTGACTGCAAGGAACTCACAGATATAACTGGTATAATTTTAATGGCAAAATGTATTAGGACAGCATTTGATTTTATCCCATAGAATAAAATAAATATCTATAAATTCATATATAATTGCTTGGATAAGTTGATAAATGGGGGCTAAGGGATAACTCTTGATTATAGTATATAATTCCAGTTACTAAATTTAGAAAGAATGGTAGAAATAGAAAACTCTCATTAGGCAAATAATACAGACATTACTGCCGCAAGACCAATCAGGCTAAAATAGTAGGTGAAAGTATTATGAGAAACAAAATGTTAGCATCATCTCAAAGTGTTTTCCCATAAAATATGTACTACTTAAAAATGCAAATAATAGAGAAATCTTCAAGACAACACTTTAATGAAGTTAACATCACCAATAATAAGATAACAATATGTACCCTTGATACTCAATGAGAAAGGCACAAAATGGCTTCTGTGGTGTTCGAGCCAAAAATACATCATCTCAATTTTGTCATGAGAAAACATGAGACAAACCTAGATAAAGGGATGTTCTAAATTTACTAGTATTGTTCAAAAATGTCAAGGTCATTAAGGATAAAAAAAAAGATTGAGGAACTGTCACAAATTGGGAAAAACTAAGGAAATAAGAAAATTAAATGCAGTGTAACTTGGTTTGCATTTGGTTTTGCAGACCAGGAGAGTGTTTCAGGTTTGTTTCCAAGAGATAGGGTTTTGAAATAGATGTTCTGCTCTGTATACAGTCACTAGTTAAGCTTTATGTGGTAGAGAGTAGAGTCTGATGCTTCCTATTCCACCATCTTGCTCAATAGCATTTTTAGAGATGATGATTTATATAATATTAATTTATTCAGGCAAAGTAGGAGTTTCATCAAAGATTCACTACTATTTGAGAAGCAATATAATTCCACACAGCAATTATACATATCAAAACATGCAAAAACCTTTGTATTGCACAATGCATATTAATGAAGCAAGTATAAAGAGACAAATCAATTGACTAGAATAGGAGATCCCATATAGACCCATGTTTTTATGTGAATGTAGTATATGATAAAAGTAACATGGCAAATCAGTAAGGGAAAAATTCTTTGAGACAAATGTTACTAGAAACATTAGATTATATATTAGTTAGCTTTTTCTTCTAACAAAGCAACTCCAAACTTATTTTAATTTAAAATTTAAAAGTTTAATTAAAAATTTATTATTGCTCACAAGTCCAAGTTTCAAGTGGAAGCCTCTATTGATCGACTAACCTCTGCTGGGAATGTTCATGGGCCTGAAGTCATTTGTGAGCCATCAGATAAAGAATAGTAAATAACCTTCATCTCATATCTGGCAGAGTGTGGAAAACCCACATAACTATGACTCAAAATCTATAAGCAATAAGAAAAGTGTGTTAAACTTGACTGCATTGTTGAAACAAAGAAATAAAATGTTTGCATGTCTAAATTGCCATAAGCAATGTCAAAGAATGAATGAAAAAGTGGGGGAGATATTGACACACATTTTATAGAAAAAGGCTATTATTCAAATATATAAGGAACTATTAAGAATCAAGAAAAGAAAACCAACAACTAAATAACCAAATATACAAAAGGTATGAATAAAACTCTTCATAAAAAAATGTAAAAAGCATTTGCACTTGTAAATTCAGCTCTCGACTTCACTCCTAAAAAATGCAAATTGAAACTATACTTTGCTGTTATAATTCATCTATCATATTAGCAAAAATCCAAAACTTTGAAAACATACTCCATTCACAAGGCTGTAGGGAAAACGAACTTTATATATTCTATTTTACTTTAGTTAGCCTTCTCTCTATTTATTTTAATCTGATGTTTTCAATTCTTGTTTCTCTTGTAATTCCCAATAAATAAATGAATGCACAAATTATTAGTTATTTTTAAAGCATAACTTTGGAATAGATTCCTCTAAATAGATTGTTGGAGCAAAAGGTAAATACACATGTAACTTGCTAAATACTGTCAATTCATCTCCATAGAGCTTATACTACTTTACATTCTAACCAGTCATGTTTTTACATTACAAATACTTTTTATTTTTATGCAAAAATTTAAAATAAAGAGGAGGTGCTCTTTGCAAAATATAAAATAAAGGGAAACAAAAGCCCTCACTTTATATTAAACTGGTACCATATCATAAAAAAATGAAATTGTTCCAAGTTCTAAACATGGAAGTTCTAAATAGAATATCTTACAAGGAAAAAAGAACTGTAAAAAACCTTTAACTTTATGCAATTATTTAATTTTTAATAATAATATTTGTATTATGATTTTGAAGTTATGCTATTTACTTGGCTTGATAAACCTTAAAAATGCAAATAAGTTAATCTTGATATTGGTAGGAAATGAAATTTTCAATATAAGAAAAAGGAGATATAAATATAAGGGACATTAATTTAAAAAAAAACCATGAACTCTTCATTTGGATCAGAATTGCTGCTAAATCTCAAGGGTCATAAAATTCTTGATTTCTTAGTTGAAAGCAAGCTGAATGTCCAATTTATATTTCATAGTTAAGTCCCTTCTAAAAAATCCTCAGCAATTGATTTCTGCCTCTTTTTGAATTATATCAGTGCCAAGGAAATCATTCCATCACAGATTTGATATTAGTTCTGTGACTAAGCCTTGACTCCATCTTTACTAGATAGGACTTAGAGAATTAACTTAATCTCTCTAATTCCCTGCTCTATAAAATGAAGATAATAAAAAAATCCCCCTGACAGGACTGATTCCTGAAGGGATTGGCCAGGCTGTGAGAACAATGATTTCTTACCAGCAAGCCCTTCAGGCATTGTGCAGCCACAAATCCTTCCATAACAGTCACATTCTAAGTAATATTGTGATTTGAGGTATTTTGGTACATCACCCATCTTGAAATCCTGACACTCCTAAAGTAAGAGACTGAGTTTTGTTAATATCTGCACAGTAAACATAGTGTCTGCTGCCAAGTTGTTTCTGATACCAAAAGTACATGTGAAAATGGTTTGTAAGCCACAAGGCACCATAAAATATTGGTTATTATTACTCTTATTAAAGTTAGCCATTTCCATTTTGTGTGGTTGTAATTGCTGTAACTTTTCCATGGTTTGACCTGAAACCTCCTCCAAGTTACTTTTATTGATTATTCTTTGTTCTATCCCTGGGCTCTACTGAATGATTAGTCCCTCACATTGAAAGAATAAAAACAAAATTTTATCAATTAGAATAACAGAAAATGTAAGCATTCAAATCCTGGCTGTGTTATGAATTATTTCATTAAGTAGATCAATTTGTGCCACTTACACACATGCATACGAGGAAAGCCTTCCCTACTATTCTTTACTTTTATTCACTTTCCGTTTTATCAAAAATGAAACCCTTACTGAAGAGTGACTATGATTCCAGTTACCCAAGATTTTTCATCCCTATAACTGTATGTGGTTACTTCTGCTGGAAATATCCCCCTATAATAATGCTCATTAGGATGATCACCTATCTTTTAGAGAGTGGCTGTTTTTTTTTTTTTTTTTTTTTTGGTTTTTTTTTTGTTTGTTTTTTGTTTTTTTTTGAGACAGAGTCTCACTCTGTTACCCAGGCTAGAGTGCTGTGCCATCAGCCTAGCTCACAGCAACCTGAAATTCCTGGGCTCAAGCAATCTTTCTGCCTCAGCCTCCTGAGTAGCTGGGACTACAGGCAGGAGCCACCAAGCCTGGCTAATTTTTTCTCTATATATTTTTTTAGTTGTCCAGCTAATTTCTTCCTATTTTTTAGTAGAGACGGGGTCTCGCTCTTGCTCAGGCTGGTCTCAAACTTCTGAGCTCAAAGGATATACCCGCCTCGGCCTCTCAGAGTGCTAGGATTACAGGTGTGAGCTACCACACCCGGCGGATATTGATTGTTTTATACCCCACTTATGGCATAATTCTCTGCCTATTTGTAATTAAGTAAGTAATATCTGTGGCCAAGCAGTGTGTTCTCCTCTAGAACATGACATTGGTGAGGATTTAGGCAGTTTCTGTTTTCTTCACCCTTAATCTATTACAGTGACTGACAAAGAGCATGAAGCAGGCTCATTGCATGCCTCTCAGCAACTTGACAGACTCTAGTGAGACAGAGGACACTCGTATGCAACGAGTTACATCGAGCAGGTTTATTAGTTACAGATAGGCAGCAAGGGACAGCAAAAGCTAAGGATTCATTGCAAGTGGGTCTCCCAAGGCTCAGAAAAGTTGCCCTGGTGGACAGTCCCATACTCATGTGCCTCATTTGTACCTATTCTGGGTATTATACCCTGGGATAATGTGACCACTGGGCTGAAGTATTGAAGGAAATTCTATTCTGGGGGTGTGAGAGAGCACTGGAACAGAGCCTGGGTAGTTCAAGCCAGCTATTCCTTATCCCAAGATGTCACATTTCCAGAACATTCTACAGTTATTCTTGAGAACTACAGGTGAGGAATGAGAGGAGAACTGAGTTGGTCGTAGGCCACCCGGAGAACTGTCCTACAGAGGGAAGTTATAAAAAAACTAACTTCTTGAATGATACTCCTTCATGAGACTTTAACTAGTCTTAAAAATGGAGGCACTCTCTCACTTCATATCTCATTATATGTTTCTAGTTATGTAGTTATAGTTCTAGTTGCATTATAGCTGTTTATGTAAAAGCTTTACTATTTGTTATGCATTAGATAAATAGCGTGGAATACCAAATATGTAGGTAAAACAGAAGAATCTGTCAATACAATCTTTAGATTTCAAAAAACTGGTTTAATATATTAATATCAAACATAGGTGATGTTTAAAACACATTTCATTAATTAACAAAGAAGGAATGGCCATATACTGCCCTTTCCACGTGATTAAGGCAATACTGACACATATGGGGAAATGTTTTTCTTGGTCCACCTATTCATATATAATCTCTTACAACCTCTGTCCTTTCTCTTCCTTCAGCCCCATCTGGTTGAATTGGCTAATATTTACCAGATGAGTTAGAACATCAATGTTCTAATAAAAAAATTCATTAAATTTAACAAAAGCAATCAATTATATAAATATATATATATACACATACATAATTTGTTGGCTACATTATCAAGATATGTATGTGTATTTGCATGTGCAAATGTGTATAACAGCACATACATTAGGTCACAGGAATACATACAGCTTATATTAAAGTCCCTTGAATCAAGTGTGTATTATAATTATACAAAATAAATATATTCCTGTCATCCTGAAGAGGATTTAATGTTTATTATATGTATATTTGTGATTGAAAATGACAAAAAATACTCCTTGAGTTAGGTAGAAAAAAAGAGGCTGCTTTCTTTCTTTTCAGTATTCCAGAGATACCTTTATGGAGAGGATAAATAGAGAACCTATGTAGAAAAATAAGTAGTCACAAATCCAATTAATTCATCCAATCTAAATTGTGTTATGAAACAATTATTTTCATCAAGTAAACAATTATTTTATATCTTCTCAGTTTCAGGCTCTCATGCGAGAAGTATATAAACAACAAGGAAAGAAAGTAATAAAACATGATTATGGCTCTTAAGGAATTAATGTCTTCAAATTATTTCAACACAATGGTGTCATGTACAAAGTACTGTGGAGCTTAGAGTGAAAATGTCTAATTCTGGCTGGGCAAGTTAAGAATGTCTTTACAGAAAATATGTCATTGGAAATGAGCATAAAAGAATGAAAAGTCGTTTGGAAGATATAAAGGAAGAGGGAGGTTGACTTCATTAGCTTGATCTTATCCAAAAAGTCAAATTTTATGATCAAAGGCAGAGACATAGATGATACAAGTATCTTTGGAGAGTCTACAAAAAACTGGAGTCAATGGAGCCACAAAGCATTTAAAGAAGGTAGATGGGTTATAACTAGAATAACAGAAATATGGATAATGTGAAAGGAAAAAAAAGGACAGGAGCACATTTTCTACCAGGAGAAATACTGTTGAGTTCTGTATTCATGATATGCTAAAACAAGACAATGCTATCACATAAGTCTTTAGGAGAGCACTGAACAAATTTGAGAACATACATTTAAAAAAAAATACTCTTTTAACGTATATATTTGAATGAATGTTTCTTTTATATGTGTATCTACTTATCTGATTAACTTAGTATCTTCAAGGTATTTACATTGTTTGTTAATTCCCAGATGTGTGATCAGCTACTTCTTGAGCAACAGGATAACAAGGTAATTAAATAGCTTTCTTGAATGTAAATTTCTCTTCCCTTCTGATGTTTAGCTTTTCTATTTTTAAAATTTTAAACAGAGAGAATATCATGAATACAGAATAATATTTTCTTTGGAGAATCATATTCACAAGTGAGGTACTGTGCAGTCTTCTGCTTGAACTTCAAAAGGATTGAGCAGATACCTGATGCTAAGTGGCCGGGAATCAGATGTCAATGTCCTGGGTTTCTCAAACAACAAACCACACTGGCAGAGACAATTCGGATAAATCCAGAGAGAAATGGGTCTGGGGGGATACTGCTGGTAAACAAGCAACATACTAGATTGAGATTTACCTTCAAATCCTCATCTAGTTTCAACTTTCATAGCTTATGAAAGACACCTTGGGCTAGACTAAGAATAGTTTGCACCATGCTTCCTTTCTTAAAACTGCATGGCCATTACAGTTTGGTTTTTTAAACAGAATTTCTGTTTGGAGTAGATGGATCGCCCCTAGGGTAGGGTGCTAAGAAAACCAGAGACTAGAGTTCTCTTACTGTACTAGGACAGGAACAGGGCCTCAGAGAATAATGAAAACGTAGGCAGAGATTACTGTTGTATACCAAATACCCGTGTTCTTCTATTTCCTGGTCCTCTTGCCTCTAGATTATGTCACAGGATTAATTATCTCATGAAATCAGAGAAGAAGTGACATATACTTTCATTCTAAGGCCATTAAGAATTGATGTAGCACTTGTTCATCTTCATTCCTTCTTCCGTGTGTGGAAACAAGTCTTCCGTGAGGGCAAGCTTCAAGATGGGAGCTAGCCTGGGTTCCTGCATCCTCTAGGAGGAGATTTATACAAGAAAGTTCCACAGTGTGATGTGAATGAGAAATAAATCTTTAGTTTTTTAATTACTGATACTGTTACTGCAATATAGTCTATACTGATTAATAAGCCCAAAAGAAAATATTTAAAAATTATGAAAAAAGTACAACCTTATTTGTAACCTCCTGCTTCTTACACTAAGAATTCCACTGACAAACTTGAGCAATTATTCAATCACCCATTCATTCATTTGTTCATTTTGCAGTGGAAGAACTGAGCTAGAGCTTATCACACTCACTCTATAAGTCAGTGGACACAGCTAATGGTGTCTTATTATGGTGTAAAATTCACAACTCATTTCTTAAGCATATACTTTGTTTCTTAAAATTATGCCTGGAGTTCTAAATAAGGCTCTTTGTTCACACCAATTTGTTGAGACTTGTTTTGTGACCTAAGATGTGGTTTTTTCTAGAGAATGTTCTGTGTACTGTTTTAAAGAATGTGGTGTATCCTGCTGTTTCTTTGTTGATTTTCTGTCTGGAGGATCTGTCTATTACTGACAGTACGATGTTAAAGTTTCCTACTAGTATTGTATTATAGTCTCTCCCTTTAGATCTGTTCACTTTTGATTTGCAATTCCTCTCTTCCTTTCTTCATTTCTTCCTGGTTTCCTTTATGGTTAATTGATTTTCTCTGATAGTGTTTTTTTTTTTTTTTTGTTTTTGTTTTTGAGACAGGGTCTCACTTTGTTGCCCGGGCTAGAGTGCTGTGGCATCAGCCTAGCTCACAGCAACCTCACTCTCCTGGGCTCAAGCGATCCTCCTGCCTCAGCCTCCTGAGTAGCTGGGACTACAGGCATGCACCACCATGCTCAGCTAATTTTTTTTTTTGTATATATATTTTTAGTTGGTCAATTAATTTCTATTTTTAGTAGAGAAAGTGTCTCGCTCAGGCTGGTTTCGAACTCCTGACCTTGAGCAATCCGCCTGCCTCAGCCTCCCAGAGTGCTAGGATTACAGGCGTGAGCCACCACGCCCAGCTGATAGTGTGTTTTAATTCATTATTTTTATTTTTGGTGAGTTTATTATAGGTTTTTGCACTGTGGTTAAAGCTGTGGTCCCCAGTGCCCGGTCCGTGGCTTGTTGGGGACTAGGCAGCAGAGCTCAGCCACCGAACTACCCCCAGTCCGTGGAAAAATTATCTCCATGAAAATTAGGAAATTGGTGGTGGTGGTGGCAGTGGCAGGGTGCCACACAGCAAAAGGTGAGCAGCAGGTAAGCCGGGGAAGCTTCATCTGTATTTACAGCTGCTTTCCATTGTTGGTATCACTGCCTGAGCTGCCCGCCCACATCCATGGAAAAATTGTCTTCCATGAAAATGGTCCCTAGTGTCAAAAAGGTTGGGGACCACTGCTTATGATGAGAAATAGCATACATACAGTGTTGAAAATCTCTACACAGTATACTTATTACTGACGAAGGGAACATAGTGAATTTACAGTGGAGAAATCTGGTAGAAACCATTTTATCTAAGTCCTCAAAGGTAATATCACCAGGAATAAGAAACTTTGACATGTTTCTCTGATATCTGCTGAAATGGCACAGCAACACTTCTGTGGTATTTTTGCCCCAAATGCATAAACTCAATCTAATAATAAGAAAATAGAAAAACAACAGAAATCGAAGTCTGGTCTACCAAATAAATGACTAGTGTTTCTTAAAAGTGTCAAATTCATGGAAGACAAAAGAAGATTCAGGGACCAACATACATTGTGGAAGTATTAGGAGGCATGACCGCAAATGCAATGTGGAATTCTTGATTGGATCTGCACCATAAAATGGTCATCAGTGGGACAATTTAAATGTAGATTATAGATTAGTTAATTTTGTATCAATATCAGTTTTCTGGTTGTGATACTGTTGTATTATTATTTAAGATTTAAGATTAGAGGAATCTAGGTGGAAGGCAAACAGGAAAAATGAATAACTTTTCATTTTTTGGTAGGTCTAAAATTATTTCAATAAAAAGTTTACAAAAGAAAAAATAAACCAATTAGGTGGTATAGTAATGTAGGCTAAGAACTATCTTTAAGAAAGTTTATTGCAATAATATCTAAAATAGTAAAATATTGGAAATAACATTTATGTCAAATGCAGAATTGGTATGTTCACATAATGGCATATTTAGCAACCATAGAATTGATTTTGAACATGAATACTTTTTGACAAGGAAAAAATACTACCAAGTTATGTGATCATTTTAAATAACACATAAATATGCACATTTATACATAAAAAATCAAGTAAGATTTTCCAATAAAATATTTATATTTAAGGGGCCATCTCTGTGTATTTTACTTGTGGCTAGTAGTTTTTTCCTTCTTCCTTTTTTCTTTGTTTTTGGTTTATGATTATCCAAGTTGAGCATGCATTATATTTACAACAAGCAGAAACCTTACCTTAAACATAATGCCCTAAGCTTTGCTGAAGAAGAATGAAACTCTAGCAAAGACAATATAAGTAAAAATTAATTCTGACCATATTTATATGAAGGAAGATCAAACATTATCATCTGTATTATGTAATCTCTATATAATGCTCTGTTATGGAGCACAGCTCTATTTTTAAAAGAACATCCTTTTTCACAGTTTATATCAGACTCTAAAGCTTCCTGGGGAACAGCTGAAGTCCCATCCCTAATGATAAAAAGAGGGTTATGTTTGATAAATAAAATTTGCTGTGTATTTAGAAGCTTACTTTTAATACTAACTTCTTTTCATAGTAAGTCTCTGAAAGACTCTTGCACTTTCAGTAGATCCCTGCTCTCTGTGATGGAATCCCATGTATAGTGTGCTTCCTGATGATGTTTCAGCCTACAGTTCAATCTTTTTGTTGTATTATTTAATGTGATAGTGGTACCTCATTTTTTTCTTCATGGAACCTCTGAGTAACAACCCTATACAGATTATTAAAAAAAATTTTCAAATTGAAAGCCTAGACCTAGACCCAGAAATTGCCTTTACCCAAATTACTTCAAATTTTTAGTGGAATCTTTTCAACAATACATTTTTAGCTGCTTCAAAATGCTATTTTATGTCTATTTAATATATATGTGTCTATATTAATATTATACATACATATTAGTCTTTTCAAGAAGCACATTGATAAATAAATTCACTTCTGTCCGCATTTTAAAGGTTTATATCTTAGAAATGCCCTTGTAATTTTCTTATAGATTAGCACCCACATAAAAATTAAAACTGGTTAAAATTTAATATGGAGTAGTTTTTATCTCATTTTTATATTTTGATGGTGGTAACAAAGAAACTTGAAATATTTTTTGTTACCATAATTCAAAGCCAAGAAAGGAAGAATTTGTTCTGGTAGATGCAGTTTTGACAGCTAAAATGGTGGGTTTGGACAGATGTCTCTAACTTCATTCGGTTTTCTGAACAATGTCTCTCCAGTTGGCAAAGATGGAGGAGAGTTTTTGAGAACATATGTTCATGTAGGAGGTTAAACTTGTGGTTGTGGTGGATATAATATAAGAATAGCCTTCAGTGAACTATTTCTTGACATCTTTTCCAGCTGTGAGATGCATCAATGGAAAAAATGTCACATTTTAAAATATTTTCTTCACAACTGAGCTGATTTTACTCAAATGTTTTGGTCAGTTACATCTAAAATAAAATTTTCATTTTTCTAACTGGGAAATATTGGAAAATATAAAAATAACCAACATAATTTGATGCTTGAGAGAAGCTATGAAAGATTGAATAACTGAGAGGGAAAACATGTTTTAGACATGGATTGGTAACCTTCTAAAGATATTGCAATAAGAAAAATTAATTTTGCAATTCCTTCAGGGTTAACCGATCCAAAATTGAGATTCAGTATACTAGATTGTTGCTAAGCAACTTACAAGTTGCTGTGTTCCTAATTTTAGGCTTCTGTAACTAATTTATTGTTAACAGAATTCATCATTGGTTCATAGAAACTGAAGACTTTGTTAGGAGAGGAAAACACAAAATAAAACAGTGAAGCCTAAAATTAAATGATTACTCTAAGCATAATCCTGCTAGAAGGTTACATTTGCTATACATGAGTGACCACTGAGGAAATTCAATTTATGTAGGCGATGAAAGTCATTTTAGTAAATTAATATTTAATATGTTAATACATATTTTAAATTAATAGTACCTACTGGAATGAAATGTTGATAGTATCCTTATATCTTTCT
This sequence comes from Microcebus murinus, assembly GCF_040939455.1. Classification (NCBI taxonomy): domain Eukaryota; kingdom Metazoa; phylum Chordata; class Mammalia; order Primates; family Cheirogaleidae; genus Microcebus; species Microcebus murinus. The sequence goes on along the minus strand of NC_134118.1, from coordinate 32,704,867 downwards.
TTCCCAGTAACCTTGTTCCTCTTGCCTGCTGGAAGTCTTCTATTTTTCCTCAAGGCAAGTTTCACTGCTTTGTTTTCAATTATACAACACAATGTTGTGTCCTGTTAATAAAGAATACATCTTCCCACTCATGGTCTTTTCATTCTGTGAATAAAGTTCAATTAGTGTAACTCCAGGATTGCTTCACATTGTAAGTTTTTTTTTCTCTTTTTTCTTTCCTTTTTGTTTTATTTCAAAGTATTATGGGGTACAAATCATTTTGGTTACAGGAATCGTTTTTATAATGCCTGATTCATGGTTATAAGAGTGCCCGTCACCTAGATACTGTTCATTGTATCCATTAGGTACGTTTTTGCCTGTCTTCTCCTTCCCCCTTACCCCCTTGGTTGATTTGCATTGATTTTTACTTCTCTCTGTGCACATATTTGCTCATCAGTTAGTTCCGAACTACCATTCAATCCAGCAATCCCACTACTGGGTACTTACCCAAAGGAAAATAAGTCATTTTATCAAAAAGGCACATTGTAAGTTTACAGTATCTGCACAGTCCAGTGTTTCCAATGACTGGGTGATGTGTCTGTCTCATTTAGGAGTTTGGCATTTGTAAGTCCATCTGCCTATGTATATAAGCATCTCACAACTTGAACACTGTTGGCAATAAAGATAGTCATACTGGCCTTACTCTTTATCTTTGGAGGAGGCTGTTTCTCAACCTCTTCTAGGTTGTGGAGATAGCATTATTTTGGAGATTTCATTTGAAGAAACAAATACATATGAACTCTTAACAGCCACCGTGCTAAACCTAAATAAAACACAATGAACTAAAAGAGTAATGAAGCCTATAGAAATATTAACAGATGATTACAAACTATGTATTAAAAGTAGTATTGTGAAAGAGCAGGCATCAGGTGCAATGGAAGAATAGGATCTAATTCAGCTCCCCGAGCTGTATTCCTTATGCTTAATCTTACAGGACACCAATCAATAACACAGGTGAAGTTGAGACTTAGGAAGAGCACTGTTGAGGGAGAAACTAAAATGCACTTAGATAAGAAATAGCATGGTGTATTCCAGGAAACTAAAAGTAATTTTTTATGAAACATAAAAAGCAAGACAGGTAGAGAAAAGAGACAGGAATAGGAGGACAGAACAAGGAGGGACTGGGAGGTCACACAGGAAAGGTAGAATTTTATGTTTGTTAGTTTGGTTTCACTTGTCCTTTCAAAATGCTCCATGAAATTCTTCATTTTTGTTGTTTTTGTTGTAAGCACAATATTAGCATGTGCTAATGAGAGTGTCCTTGTTTTTCTTTTAACCTATGCTGATACAATTCTCATATACACATAAGAAAGTCTCGAATATCTAAACTTTCACTCAAAAATTTTCAAAGTTGTTTTTGACATCAGGATGCTACACAGAGAATAGAACATTAAGCTACCTCAAACCCAACAAACACTAAAGGAAATTTATGATCTCCTTGCCATGCCGATCTGCCTCCAATGTCACTGATCTCAGGGAAAGCCACCATGACTCAATGTGCTTCTCAGTCAAGAAACCTGAGGGTCCCTTTGACTCCTTCTTTGTCAAGTCTGTGATTGATCAATCAACAAGCCCCACTGATTCTACTTCCTAGAAAGTTAAACATCTGTCCACTTCTCCCATCTTCACTTTGTACCAGGGTGGTAGAAGTACTGTGACATCTCTCTCCTGAATTACCACAGTTATTCCCTAACTGTGTACCATTTCTCTCTCTGAAACCCTTGAAATGTACTTTCAACATCACAGTCATGGTGATCCTTTTAAAACATGAATTTGATAATGCCGCATCCTCTATTTAAAATACTGTGATGATCTCAGACTAAACCTAATATAATGTGAAACCATTATTAGACTGTAGTCTGAATCTTATCTAACCCTCCAGATTCATCTCCTTCTAATCTCTGCTCTGTAGCTGTTTCTATCCATCTTTATGAATTCATTTTGCCTGACTTAGTTCCCTCAGCTTGGAATATTCGTCTTTTCCTTTCAGCCTAGTTGTTTTCTATCTTATAAGTCTTGACACAAATGCTCCCTGATTTTGTTGATCTCTCCGACTTAAGTCACAGTTCCTGGGTTTTCATGGGTTTTCAAAGATATTGTGCACTGTGGCATAGCCTTGTGTCATAGCGGCAATTTTGGATTTATTTATGTTAATATTTGTTAAAAATGTGTCTTTTCAAGTGAACTGTAAGTTCTAGTAAAGCAGGTATCATCCCTGTTTTAGCTTATTATTGTTTATTATAGTACTATTACTATAATTTGGATCATTATAATTTATTTTGTGTGGTCCGTTTATTTATAATTACTCTTACCATAATTCTTTTTAACAGTTTTAATACGTTGTAATTTATGCAGCATAAAATTTACCTATTTTCAGTTTATAATTCAACGATTTTTAGCCTATTTACAGAGTTGTGCAACTATCACCACAATCTAATTTTAGAACATTTGCGTTATTGCAAAAAAAAAGTTCCCACCATTTTACAGTCACTCTCCATTCTAGCCACCAGCCTATGCAACCACTAATCTTTGTCTCGATTTGCCTATTCTTGACATTTCATACAAATGGTACCAAATGGTCATTTTTGTCTACTTTCAGTTAGCATAATGTTTTTGAAGTTTATTCATGTTGTCACATATATCAATACCTCATTAATTTTTGTTGCTGAATAACATTTCATAGTATGGATATACCACAATTTGATTATCCATTTATTCATTGATGGACATTTATGTTGTTTCCATTTTTGGCCATGGTGAATGGTGCTGCTATGAACATGTAGCATAATAGGCTATATAACTTGAATGAATGAATGATAAAACTTATGCAATAGTTTCCTCTTGTAAATATGAGAGTATTGTGACATATGATATCCAAGGTCATTTGCAAATCTAAAATATAATATTGTAATATTCTAAAGAGTATAGGGAAAGTAATATTCCTAAAAGAAGAAAAGCAAATAGAGTTGTGTGAGTTTGGGCTCTGACAGAATCCAAAAATGAAAACTAGTTAACACACTCAAAAAGATGCACACAAAAAACTTCAGTGACATTTTTAAAAGTAATCATGGGGTCAGGCACAGTGGCTCATACCTGTAATCCTAGCACTCTGGGAGGCCGAGGCAAAAGAATTGCTTGAGCAATTCAAGAGGAATTTAAGACCAGTCTATGCAAGAGTGAGACCCTATTTCCACTAAAAGTAGAAAAATTAGCTGAGTGTCTTGGTGTGTGCCTGTAGTCCCAGCTACTCGGGAGGCTGAGGCAGGGGGATCGCTTGAGCTCAGGAGTTTGAGGTTGCAGTGAGCTATGATGATGCCACTGCACTCTACCCAGGGTGACAGAGTCAGACTCTGTCTTAAAAATAATTTTAAAAAAGTAAACATGGTACAACACTAAGCAAAATCCAAATTCTGATCAGATATAATCCCTCATGTAGGAGAAACTGTATTATTTTGGTATTTAACGGACAAATAAGGTAAGAAAAAAAATTCCTTTTGTTTTCTCACGTTATTTACCTCTGGATCTTTTGAATCCTAAGAAGAAGAAACTGATGTTCTACGAATCCAAGAGGGAATATGATATATAGCATTTTTCCAATTTTGTGGCATTAATAAAGGCTTCCAAAGTGCATGGAATAATGAGATCAAGGGCTCCTATTGTAATATAAAATTTCACAAGTGCTGTCTTGACCCAGTTTTGAAGTTGTGGCTAAAAATTATTCATTCTTTTTCGCAGGCAGTTTTCTAAGTCCTTACCTCCAATCACTTTCCTTACCAGGCTTCCACTCTCAAGGGAACTCGATGCATGTACACTAACACTTCTCCTCTCAGGGTCCTATGTTCTGGGGCCAGGTACCAGACAACTAGGGACAGCTCCTGGCCCCTGGTGCTCATGAAATTTTTCAAATTAACCAATCCACAAGGAGCCTGGAATGCCTAGCTAACCCCATCTGGCTTGCCACATCGAAGTTGCCTTCTATGTGGAAGAAGAATTGCTATTTCTGGTGAGCCCTGTTCCTGGGTGCAACTGACAGTTTCCTTTCATTTTATGCTGCAAGTATCAAAGAATTCTGCCTTTCATCTAACCAAGTGTCAGTGTCTAGGATCCTGCCACATCAAAAGAATCTTTAAATCTTATAAAACATTTAGTAAGGTGGGCAGAATGGCATAGCTCTGACTACTGATGCTTTGAAAGCTCTGGAGCAGATCGCTTTTGGTTTACTAATTGAGCCATACTTTTCGGGGTCAGGATTCCTGTGTGTTTCTGGTCACAGCTTGTGTTTGACAGAGGTCTATCCCAGGGGCCTGACACTTCTTTGGTGTTAGTATTTATTATTATTTGGGGCAGAGCCTTGGTTTCAGGCCACCCCTTGAGAAGGAAGGTGTTGGTTTTGTTCCCTTATAGTACAGCAGTATTATCCTGGTCTTATAAATGTTTTTCAGATGTGGATAAAATCCTCACTTGTTCTCTTTTCTGCTACGTATTAGCAAGTAGTAATGCAAGGCTGGGAAGGAAATGTTAGCTGAAGTTCTATAACTTGTTTTCTTCCTTTACCAGACACACCCAAAAGGAAAGAGCTGAGCAAAGCAAATCCCCTTTCAAACATCCACTCAGTTCCTCTTGGTAAACAGATTAATGGTTTATTAGTGAAAGAAATAATGGAAGTAATGTGAAAATCTTAAGAGTAAAAAGTTTTAGCGTATACCTGCTAAATAAACTTCCAATTTATTGATTTATGGGCATAGGTCACTAGAAAATGTCACATAAGCTATGTAATAAGTGGGATAAAAAAAGAGAGAGATTCCATTTTTGACATGACTTCCTTCATACACATATTTGTCTGGGCTCTCCAGAGGAACATAACCAGTAGAATATAAATAAATAAATAGATAGATTGAGATTAAGTATAAGGAATTGGCTTTTGCTGTTATGGAGGCCAGGAAGTCCCAAGATATGCAGTGAGCAGTTGGAGACTCAGGAGACCCCAAGTCAGGAAAAAATCAATGTCCCTTCTCAAAGGCAGTGTGGCAGAAGGGATTCTCTCTTACTCACAGGATAATCAGCCTTTGTGTTTTATTCAGGCCTTGAACTGATTGGATGAGGCCCACCCTTATTGGGGAGGGCAATCTGCTTTACTCAGTCTACTGATTCAAGTGCTAATCTTTTTTTTTTTTTTTTTTTTTTTGAGACAGAGTCTCGCTTTGTTGTCCAGGCTAGAGTGAGTGCCGTGGCGTCAGCCTAGCTCACAGCAACCTCAAACTCCTGGGCTCAAGCAATCCTTCTGCCTCAGCCTCCTGAGTAGCTGGGACTACAGGCATGCGCCACCATGCCCGGCTAATTTTTTTTTTATATATATATATATCAGTTGGCCAATTGATTTCTTTCTATTTATAGTAGAGACGGGGTCTCGCTCTTGCTCAGGCTGGTTTTGAACTCCTGACCTTGAGCAATCCGCCCGCCTCGGCCTCCCAAGAGCTAGGATTACAGGCGTGAGCCACAGCGCCCGGCCTCAAGTGCTAATCTTAACATCCTTACAAAAACACCCAGAATAATGCTTGACAAAATATCTGGGCACCCCATGGCCCAATCAAGTTGATCCATAAGATTAATTATCACAATATCCTTCAAGTATCTTTTGCTCCCACTTGTGTCACTTATAACCTCATAGATTAAATCTGAAACAGAAGACATCTTACTGTGAACAGGAAAGATGAGGGAGCCTTGTTGATGGTCTCAGATGTCTCCATGTTTTGCCTGTAGCTTGTAATTGCCAGGACCCTTTGCAATATTAAAAGAATCTAGGATTGGTTAAGGTCTCTGGTTCTTGTGAATCTGGTTTGGCAATCTGACATTGTGCTGTCTCAAAGAATTATGAAATGCTTTTAAAAATCAATTTAACTATGCTGCATAAAACTATTCAATTTGTCCATTTTTTAATAAAATATATTTTTAAAGAGGCATAGCAAAGAGTTCATAATAGAAAAATAAAACTATCTTTCCGACTCCTCCCTTCTCTAATTGTGTAAGTCTTAAAACCGTTCTGTATACATGTTTCAATCTTAACAGATTTTAAATTATGTAATTATTTTGCAACTGTGGAGACTTGACATCAGAGAAGCTCCTTCTATTTGAAAGTGTCTCTCCTAACATAGGATACATAACATTACTTCTCATTTCTTAGATACTTTCTTATAGTCCTCTGTTTTTCTGTGAACTGTTTTGTCTTGGCTTTTAGCATTTTGTTGTTTTTACACCCTCTTCCTAAGAGAAAAGAGACAAAAAGCATTTTTTTCTTTCTATTTCTAAAATGAGAATCAAAAGAATACAATACAAATATGTTTAAATTAATCCATCAAGAGACTAGGAAATCATATGTAGTAGCAGGTTAGGATGAAGGATGTCAAGGAAGGTAAAGAACATAGATTTGGTGTTTTTGAGAACACTGAAGGAATAAATAAATATTTAAGATGTTCAAGATTAGATTTTAACACTTTGTATTGGATTTAAATTATACCCAACAACGTCCATAATCTCCCAGAGACATTTGGCAACCTTCTCCTACTTTAGAAATTTATTTAAATTTATTTTTTAAAAACCCTAACTATATTCAAGGAGTTTATCACTCAAATTCCCCTACAATCCCATAATTGCTGGTCATTTTGTACTCACAGTCGGGCAGTTATTACACTTTATGGGCACTGAGTGGACCAAATGGAGACCAGACTGCAGGAAAGGACACAGACGGCGGACGGGAGACTACTGTCTCCAAACAGAAGAGAACAAGTTGTAACAGATAGGGAGTGGGGAGCAGTAAGCAGGATTCAGCACCAAGAAATATATCACTGAAAAAGATCAGGGGAAATTTGTGCACGGTTCCAGAACCCGCCCCAACTCAGCAAATTAGAGCTACGGGTGGTTGTTTGGAGGCAGTGGCTGTACATCTGTCTGCGGCAGGTTACGTAACTTAGAGGCTGATAGCGCAGTATCTGGAGACCCGTGGCTTTGTTTTAAATTTTAGTTTAGCCACAGACTAGCTGCGTGCCTTGGGCAAATAACTTTATAGCTTTGTGCTTCAATTTCTCCATTCGAGTAGTGGCAGTACTAATAGTATCTGTCACATACTGCTGTCACAAGTATTAAATATGTTAATATTAGTTAACTAATAATATTAATGAATAACTAATATTCATTGGTATATGATATTACTAGTAATATAGATTAGATCAATGTCATATTAATATTAGTGTTAATATCTAATACTAATTAATGTCAGAGCAATTCCTGGCACATTTGGGTTTGTCAACTAAATAAATAAATGCAAGTGACTGTAGCATTTACCATCTTGCAGCTTTGTTCTTGATCTTCTCAACTAGTCTGTCTTTTGGCTGAGCGACACTCAGGATGAGGGAGACATGTCTGTTATTTCAAAGTCGTTTCTGAGAATTCCTATCAGCAGGATGAGGAGGAAAACACGGGGAATCTGAGAATCTCCTAAACAAATAAGCAGGAAACAACAGCACCTGCCTCCCAAGTACTTAGGGAGGAGAGTTTCATATGGAATTCCTGGCACGACGCATTTTTCCCAGGTCAACGCTGACCGAGTCCAAATAGGTCTGAATCTCAGGCCTGTGCCAATGCCTAGAAATTATTTTAATTGCCTTGGAAAAAACAATTCCATGAAAAAATAGGCCATCTTCCTACAGAACCAAAAGGGACCTTGGAATCATTCACTTTGCCAGTGGGCAGGCCATTCTACATCCTCATTTTTACACTGGTAAAATGCATGATATACTATGTAGATAAATTAAAAAATATTTGTTTTGAAAAATGATTCTAGTTATACCAGAATGGAAAGCAGGAGAGGTTATTGTGGAGGAAGAAACAAAATATCAGTAAAAGTAAGGAGTTGGGATTGCATGGGAGGAAGGCCGGCAACAAGGGGCTGCATTAGCTGTAACAGGTTTAAACACAATAACATGCATTAAGTGTTGGCTTTTTTTATCATCACAATGCACTGGCAATCTGAAACACTATCAGTGATAAAATAATCCTGCCCCCAAAAGTCCCTTATTGGTCTAAATTCTAAATAATTTAGATATATGTGTACTGGGCTGCACACATTTGTTTTGAGAGTAAGTTCCTAAAGATTTTGAACAAATTGGACTATTATGGGGGGGCGGGGCTTGTGTCTCTAATCCTGTGCTATGACACATTCTTATGTTCAAACAGTAGATGTTAGATAAACAGTAGCATACTAACCCTAAAGAAGAAGAAACAGAACTTTAATTATTTCACTTCTGGCATTCTTTGTGCAAAAAATTCTCTGAGCCAATTCTCTCTTTTTGAAAGCATTTCTTCATACAACTCTCCCTCCTTTAAAAAAAATACATAAAAAATACACATTAATATGGTTGAAAATATTAGTTCATAGTCTTTATATTTTTATTTTGTTTTTTTTTTTTTTTTTTTTTTTTTTTTTTTTTTTTTTTTTTTTTTTTTTTGAGACAGAGTCTCACTTTGTTGTCCAGGCTAGAGTGAGTGCCGTGGCGTCAGCCTAGCTCACAGCAACCTCAAACTCCTGGGCTCAAGCGATCCTCCTGCCTCAGCCTCCCGAGTAGCTGGGACTACAGGCATGCGCCACCATGCCCGGCTTATTTTTTTATATATATATATCAGTTGGCCAATTAATTTCTTTCTATTTATAGTAGAGACGGGGTCTCGCTCTTGCTCAGGCTGGTTTCGAACTCCTGACCTTGAGCAATCCGCCCGCCTCGGCCTCCCAAGAGCTAGGATTACAGGCGTGAGCCACAGCGCCCGGCCTTTATTTTGTTTTAATTACTCCCCTTCTTGCACACACATGCAAATGTCAAGAAGAGAAAATTTTCTCTCTGCATTTCTTGTCTGGATAAATTTTTTTTCACGATTAGTTTTTTAGGGCTGCCATCAAGAAATACCATAGGCTGGGTGGTATTCAATAGCAGAAACTAATTTATTTTTTCACAGCTCTATAGGCCATAAGTCCAACACTAAGGTGTTGACAGGTTTGGTTTCTTCTGAGGCCTCTCTCCATGGCTTTCATATGGCTGCTGTCTCCATGTCCTCATATGTTCTTCCCTCTGTGTGTATCTGTGTCCTAATCGCCTCTTCTTATAAGGACACTAGTGAGATTGAATTAGAAACAATCATATCTATGTGACCTTATTTACAACTTTAAAAGCCCTATCTCAAAGTGCAGTCCCATTCACTACTGAGTGAGCTACTAAGTGTTAGGACTTCAACATATAAACTCTGGGAAGAAATGATTCAGCACATAAGCAAGGGAGTATTTTAAAAAAAAGGTCCAATTCAGTTGTGAAATATTCTAGGTATGCTGCTGATAGACAACAAAGAAAACTTTCTTCAGTTTATTCTCCTAAGGAAAGCACTTCCTCAGAATCATTTTTCCTCAGAGCCGCCATTCATTCTTCTCATCAGTCTGTTCTTATGATTGTGCCATGACAATACAAAATTTTGCTTGTCCCAAGGAAAGTTAGTGTAGTGGAGTGCCAGGCTACTTAAGCAGGTGAACGTTGATCCTCCCAAGGACAGGAAGTACGATAGTGTAGTGACTGAGACTTTGCAACCAGGCATTATCATCTGAATTGTATGAGCTTGAGCCAACTAGCTAACTCGTCCATGCCTCAGTTTTCTCATCATCAAAATGAAACTTTTTTGCTCATTCGGCAACTATTAGTTACAGTAAGCTATGTACCATCTATTGTTCTAGATGCTCGGGATATATCAATGTGCTGAACATGGATCATTACCCAGATGTGTTGTTAGGATGGCACTAAGTGCTCAGACAAAACGTTAAAGAAGAGCAAAGAGCAAGGACTGGAATGGAAGAGTGGCAACTTTAGCATGGTCAGGGGAAGCCTCATCTAGAAAGTGAAATTAACAAATGGCCTAATAAAAAAGGTGCTTAAATGTGAGCCAAGTGAAAAAGTGGTCTACTTGGCAAAATAATAAGACAAATAAAGACAAATATATGTTCTATGATTCTTTCTTTTTCTTTTGCACGTTCCAGTGACTCTAATGGTGAAGAGAAGGAATATATGTCAGAGGTTATTGGTTAATTCTTTGGGACTTGTTAAGAAAAGTCTCAGAATAAAAAAAAATGATTAAACAGAGAATTAAAAGCCTGCTTACCTGCAGATCATTGTTTATTTTGTTTCCTAAAACATTGTGTTTAATATATTTTGGCATAATATAAAATGAAATAAACGAGGGGAAAACAGTCGCCGCCATAGGAAAATGTGTGCATACTTATTTTTTGAAGTGCACCTGTTTACATATTCAGGTGTGGAAAGCATGTGCTAGGTGAGGGAGAAGGTATACACACTCCAGAGATTGTATATGCGTGTGCTAAATATCAATTCATTGTAATTTATAGTAAAAGAGCTTTGTAATTAGAAACGGACGAGAAAGGTGCTAAATTGTTTTAGTAATGATGCTTAGGTTCACTGAACTGAAAAGAAAAATTCCATTTCCAGCAACAGTATGAATTATGCATTGCCTACAAGACTTCATTTGGTATTATCATGCATTTGTTCCTTCTGGACAATTCCATAAGAACTTATCCACATGAAACAATGTATGCTTTTCAAAGGAAAAAAGTGAATAAGAAATAATCCACTAAATATTTCACGGGAGAGTTTAAACAAAATTATATTGATGAGAAAGCACATGTTATATTTTGAACTTTGAGTATTTTATAAACTAAGACTATGAAAAATTTTACTCAATAATTAGTATAAGTGTAACCAAACATCAGAAAGATGCATAGCACATTTAATCAGGAAAAGTACTCTTCCTCTTTTCTGTCAGTAGCAAAAGATTATGAAGTAAAAACAATAATAATGGTAAACCAGAATTTTTATTAATCATATATTAATAGTTGTGTTAAGAGTTCTAGTTAGTATTCAGTTTAATTTTATTTATTATAATGTAAATTATTTGGAATTTCTAATAACTCTGAAAACTATACAGAATGTAGGGGAAGTTTTGCTGAAAAACTAATTCACAAAAGGCAGATTAATTGGAGAAAAGGCATACAAGTTTATTTAACGTGTATTACAGGAGCTTTTGGAATGAAGACCAAAATATACAGGGGGAAATTTGTCCATTTTTATGTATAGGTTTAACAAGGTATAGACAGCTTTAATATGATCGGATAAAAAGAGTATGATCTAATGCTAATAGACTGAGTAGAGGAAGGCCTGTCTGTCTAGATCCTTCTTGGCCTCTCTGTGCAGCATCCTTCCTTTTGGGTGTGGGTCAGAACCTTGCTCAAATGGGCGTCTTATGACCTACAGTCAAACAAGCTAGGTCAGATAATTTGTTTATGGCCAGTATTTACAAAGAAAGACATACGGAAAGTTAGAGCAATATTTTTAGGTTTCATAGCTGGCTTTTGGGAAACAGGGTTCTGGTTTCTATGACCCGCCTTGGGGAAGAGGGATTCTACTGTCCATGGAGAGTCTCAGGGGAGAATGGGGCTGAGAGACAGGAGGGCAGGAGAAGGTCAGAGAAAAACTTTTGCTTCTGAGGCTGCTGTTAAGCCCTTCATTTTGGAGTATTGATTTCTAAGCACCAACAAGGGCAAAATTATAAATGTATATATTTTTGATATGTTACAGCTATATTTTAAATTCATAATACAGTCAGAATTTCTCTGAAAGATTCTTTTCTGTATCCTCTTTCTTCTCCCATCCTGTTTTCTCTGCCCTCAGAAACCATTAATGAATATCTTAGGTGGAAGAAATATCTTTTATTAAACTACTAAAAGTATATGTGTCTTATATCATCTATCCTAAATATTCATGTTTGCCCTTTCTCCTGGTAATTTTTAGAATTATTACTTTTTTTTTGCTAAATTTGAAATGTTACTGAAACTGTCCAGATAGACGTCATAGCTGATAAGTGACTGAATATTTCATTTAGAAACATACAGAGAAATTCAACAAATGATGTATTCTGATTGTTAATAGATTTCAACCTGTTACATAGAAAAAGGACTCTGGCTCTATAAGTTTGCAATGGACAAGATTCTCTGTTCTTAGTTGTGCTGTAGGCTCAAGCTCAAGAAGAGAGATTCAATTTCCATCTCTGATAGATTAACTATGGCCTTTCATTAAGGAATGTGCCTCCATCAAGACAGAGCCCAGGAATGGCCTGAGTGCTGGTTGAGACCAACCAGAGGGACATTCTGAAGGTGAATGGCCAGATTGTGTCTAGAAACATTCCAGAATCAGGTTTATCCTTTGACATGCTCAGCACGGTGGCACTTACTGATCGGCTGCAATTCAAAGTCTACTGAGATCCCAATACCCAAAGCTCTGAAAATGCTAAATAATTGAAATAGTAGAAATTCTGGAATATATTGCCTATACTCATCCAACAATAATGTTCTACAGTCAACTGGCTCACCTGTTGGGCCGAAATATTTCATAAATATGGAATGATATTTTTTCTCATTTGTTTATAAAAGTGGAATTTCAGCATATTAAAAAAAAAATCTCCGGAGGAGGATATTTATAAGAGGAGAGACTATACACATGTGAGGGCAAGAGGTACTGAGGCAATCTCTGTACCTTCCATTTAATTTTCCTGTGAACCTAAAATTGCTCTAAAAATAAAATCTATTAAAAAACCATTTCCCTCTGGTCTCTTGAAGGTTGTTATAATGGATGATCTCAAAAAGTTATTCCAATTATTCATCTTTTTCCCCCGCAAAACTGTTATTCTGTTTATCGGGTAACCCTAAGATTCACATGCATGTGTGTATATATGTGTATGTTTGCATATGCATGTGCATCTGTTTGTGTATCTCGAAGAAACTTCACATTTAAAAAAAATTTAGAGTTCTGAAAGAAAAAGACATGGAGAGGTAATACGGCGTGACTGCTAAATTTCAAGTATTGGAAAAAGTAGAATTTGGTTGAATTCCAGCTCCCCCTTTTGCTGATAACATAACCTTGCAGGCGTCTCAGGCTGAGTTGTGCTTCACTGTTAATGAAAGCTGGGAACAGCCTGTGCCTGCGGGGGCGCGGTGAGGAGTCAATTGAGTGACGTCTAGAGAACCGCTCATGTTCCCCGTCTGCTCTTTTCCCCCTCTAATCTCCCCGAAAGATTTTTTTTCCATATAGTTCTTACATCTTCTCCATGTCTATGAAGTGAGAATTCTGCACTCCAACAACAGCACAGATAACGTAAAGGTGTGGAAACAGCCTAGAAGGAAGCTTTCAAAACTGTCATTCGTAATCGCCACTCAAGGGCCATTATGGTACCCGTGTACCCGTGGGGTGGCGGGGTTGAGGGCAGGGGTTTGGTGCACAGGTGGGTTTACATCGTACTCTCTATATGGTTTGAGTGTTTTTTTTTCTAGCAACAAGCATGCATTCATATATAACTTAAACAATTTTGAATACATTAACATTTCAGGCAAAAATAAGGTTTATGTAAATTACTTAAACTATCCTTTGGACAATGTGTACGGGGAATGATGTCACTAACAGAAAAAATATTGTTTATAAATTATTTTTTTTTCAAATTATACATAGTGCTCTCTTTTCCTGGTAAATAATATTTTTTCCCAAAGGTAACTGAATCATTTGTGCAGTCTTCTTTGTTCAGTTAAGATGATCAAAATATCTGCTAAAGCAGTTTTCAATTCTGTGGTCCTCATTGCCTACACAGAGTCTTGTGATTTGGTCATTGACCAAAATGGCAGGTCTAGGTAAGGTCATTATTCAGAAAACAATAAAACGGCTAAAGAAGAGCAACAACGTGGGAACTTGAAAGGCCATTTAAATTGTCGGGTATCAGTCAGTTCCTGAGGTATAATAAAATTGCAAGGATTGCGCTATCAGGAAAAAGGAATCTTTTACTATTAATATTAACTTCTAGATAGTGTATTAAAAAATTCATTGAATGTATTGACTTCTCCCTTGATAAGAGCACTAAACAAGATAGAAACCATTCTTTTTTTTCCCTTAAACCTTCTTATGCAATACTCAAGAGTGCATACTTAGGAAGAGCATACAGATAACTGAAGGAACAAAAAGAAAAGTAGATGCTTATAGCAACTTTAAAAAACCCCAATACACTAATGCTTTCCTACAGTTGCTATATGTCAGTTGCTATACTAAATGAATTTCATATCTAATTTTTAAAATACCCTCAGGTATACTATAAGACTTTTTTTTATTATTTACCACTAATAAAGGAGGTATCAAAGTCAGTACTAGAACCTGTAAGTCTCTGACACCAAATAATTTAGATATAGAAATGTTTCATAAAAAAGAATAGAGCATAGATTCTAAAATAAAGTTATAAGAAAATAGATTAAATGCCAAAATGTTGTCATTTCACATATAGTTTTATATTTTTAAAGTTTTAATCAGTAGAGAGTTAAATATCTCAATGTATTAATATAACAGTTTTATCAGTTATATATAGCAGTCGTGCTATTTTTAATATTGCTGTACATCAGTAAATATTTAGCTTGTTATTTTTATTTGGATAAACTGTCAGACTGACAGCTGTCCATGTTACTGAACTAAATTATCAGACTATCTTTTAAAAAAATTGGGTCTGAGGAAACAATCATCTCCTTGAACAGTCAGGTGTAATTACAGTTATCATATTGTTTCATGACTCATATTTATTACCACTGCTTTACTGCCTGGGGCAGCTGTTATGATGTACTGATTTATTAGGCTATAGTTAGAAAACAATTGCTTCTTTATACATTATAAATTTATCCTTCAGTTGTATTTAAGAACATAAATATTTCTTAGTACTTAAATTTAAACTTAAGATAAAAAATATTAAAAAATATATATTCTATGTTATACCAATTTGTTTTTTAATTAAATACTAATATGTAAAGGTAGTTTGAGAGAAAACAAAAATTAAGTTTATGTAATAATCAAAGAGTCTTCTCTGGGTTGTGAAAAATAATAAAATATTGGACCAGATTATTAGTAGTTATGTTAGCACACAAATCATATGATAACATATTTTGCTATGATGCCCAAATTATTTGCTATAACGCCCAAAATACAAACACATATATGTATATATAAATACAGATGGATACAGATATCCAAAAGTAAAGATAGGAAGAAAATATTTTTCCTGTAAATTTCCATATTAAATAATTTAGATGATCATTTTATATCATGTTAACATACTAATGTACAGAAAAACAAAGCAGATGCAAAAAAAATGTTTGGGGGAGTTAAACAAAAGTCGACAGAAAAAACAAAACACCCTAAAATTCAAATAGTTGAAATATCAGGTAAAAATACAAATACTTGAGGATAAGAGCTAGCCTAAAATCATTACGTTCAGAAATAGTGGAAGATATGATTAGAATGCAAAGAATTGGGGAACTAGTGAGGTACAGAGTATAGAAATCCTTGAGGCATATCCTTAGTAAACAAACTGCTAGCTATACCACTATGGACAGCGTGGTGTTTATGTGGGTAGAGGTGACTTAAAGCACCAGGGTGAGGAGAAGATGGAGACAAACTGGTACCTGTGCAGTGGAAAGTTGGGTGCACAGAGGTGAGTGGGTGGGGGAAGGGGAAAAATCACTCTCAGCTGCAGTGTTTTGCCTATGGCAGGTGCAATTTGAGTTTGTGCTTGAAAGAACGTTTTAGAAGGGCATGGTTAGTAGGGAACACATCTAGCAGATAAAGAGCATGGCTAGTGTGAGGAGAGCAATGTCCTCGTGTGTCAGAGCAATAGTTTAGTCTGGTTAAGACTTCACATCTGTGTTAATGAATATTGGGATATAAAGCTAACAGTGTGGTTAGTAACTACCTTGTTAAAGGGTTCTTTCTACAAACATGTCTTCAAGTACATTGTTAATGAGTGTGTGATTTAATGGAGTGCTATGCTGGAGGTTATGGACAAACTAATTTAGTAATGGTATTGAATCAGTGGGTCTGTCATTTTACTCAAATTACATTAGGCTGCTAAAATTGGATGCTTACATTTTCTCTTCAAATTGACACTTTAGCAAAACCCAGAATTAGACATTACTTAGTGTCGTGACTTGAATCATTTACGATAAATTTTCATCTCATTTTGAAAATGGTTTATTATACTCTTATCTTTTCTTTACAGATTCAGAGACATTGGAGACATTTTAGAAACTTACCAGTTTCAGATCACTAATGTTGCATATAAGAAAAGTGGATTTGACAGGGAGACAATAAAGTGAACTGTCAAACTAGCATGGCTAACTAGTAATAATAAAAGAGGCAAGAAAACAACAAAACAACAAACAGGTCTCCAGAGTTCCAGTCCTGCACTCTCTCTGCATAGATATTAGGAAAAAATAAGGGAATAACAAATAAATCTGCAACTCTTGGTTTTAGACAAGCTTTGACAAATAAATGTTAGAGGACAGGAATGAGAAGCAAAGAACAGACAAGGAGTGTGATGTTGGGAAGCCTATCTTGCTTATTCCATGGGGTTTTTAGATCCAACCAGGTTCCTAGTTATTTCCCTTTTGAAACAAGTGGTTAAAATGGGGATCCTGGCAGTCAGTTTTTTCTTTTCCTCTAAATGAGAAATACAAGGTAAACAGATACTGTGATTGCAAGGGCCAACGCCCAGCTTGTGAGAATAGCATGTGTTGTTTCCCAATACTGGGAGAACTGACGAGGCCGGGTGATTGGTGCCTCCACATACATTTTTGAAATTGACTTCATGGTGTCTGCACCTGTCTTCAATTTGATTGGCCCATGTGGGTGGGTAGGGAACTTTTATTTTCTCTAAACTGTTTATCCTACTTAAATGTACCAGCTAATTCTGCAAAACCATTTACAACTCCTCAGAATCTCAAATTTCCTTATATACTATATCCATGTTTTTATATCTCTCTCAAGGGGCTCTTTTGATTATCAAGAGAGCTAATTCACCTGAAGGAATTTGTAAATTAAAAAAAAAATTATAAAGATGTATTTTGTATTGATTTAAAGTCATGTAACACTAATAATTATGTGTGTTTGTATGTTTTTAAACATTATAAAACAAGCAAAATGGTACATTTTACCTACCAAACATACATCTATTAATTGACAAACTTATATATGAGGATTCCATGAGGAATTTAAAACAGTTATGATAAAAGTCTGGAATTTTTTTTTCAGATTTTCAAAGCTTACTACTGTAAACAAGTGTTTAATATTTTAAATGGACTTTAATTAAAGAACAAATATGTTTAATGCACATGTCCACTATGGAACTTTGCTAGGCATTGTGGCATTAGCAATGTAGAGGGATGTAGTACATTTCTTCTAGAAGCAATTGAAGACAGAAGGGCAAGCCTATAAGGATCCAAAGGGCAGTGCCCAAGACCACTTCAGTATGCTTAGGAGAACAATTAAGAAAGACATATTTTCTAAAAGTGATCCAGTAAATTTTAGCATTTGAGAAAAAGTCTGAAGACTTCTAAAGGAAACAAGAAACTCAGTGAATAAGAAAAGCAGTTATGTCTTTAATGTAGCTGATTAACCAAAGACCTGTTTCCTACCTATACATTCCCTCACAGTGAATTCCAGATGAGCCTATTCCAAATAACACTTCTCTAGTACATGTCGTCTTTTCTCCCCAATCACACATTGTTCCCCATTTGAGTCAGTTGTTTGTCATAGCACCATTTAAATATAGACTCTTCAGGACTAACTAATGTCTTGCTTAGCACCATTACATCAGACAAATTTCAGCTAAAGGATGGTATGCCTTTACATTCTTTCTTTTGCTTAAATTAATTTTCCTTTTAGCAAATCAATGGGATAGATTTTGTGGCAAAATTTCTTTCCCACTCCTTGTCGCACAAATTTAAAGATAAAATATTAGTTAGTAGGTGCTGCTATAGAACAGTTGGTAATTGACATAAAGCAGCAACGTTTACCTGCTATATGTGCTCTCATTTTGTTGTAAAGGTTCAGAGGTTTTGCAAATTATATTTGATTTGTGCTCAAATATGATAAATTATTCGGGTGATATAATTACCCAATGAAGTGTACAGAGATAATTCTTTTAGAGTATTTGAAAAGTCACTTATATAAAAAATTATTTCTTTGTCAGGATATTCTTTCTTTAGCAGTAATGTGGAATATGTAGGCGGTGAAGATCCCCAAAATGATTCATATCTTTGGCAGAAGAAATTATGACCACACTCTGTCCTCTTTGAAAATGATTATGCCACCTTTTTCAAAATAAACTTATCTGCAAGAATAACTGAAAGTATTTTGTAGCTATATATTGATTGGCTCGCCACAAGGCACTAATCTATTAAAGTAAAAGGTGCATTTGTGTAAATGCTTTGATATTTTGCCAGTGGGATGCACCATTGTAAACACCTGCTGCACTGTAAAGGAATCTAGAGACTTACCCCACAGCTTCGGCTACAAGAGCTTAATTGCTGCTTATATTGCCACAATACAAAGAAAAAAGAAAGGAAAAAAAAAACAAAAAACAATCCCAAATGACTTAAACACAAATAAGAAGAATTTAATTTCTTATTTGCAAGAGTTTTAAATATATTGATCAAAGCCAAAAATCTGGTGCAGAATGTGCCTTTATTCTGTAGACCTGTGGTCCCCAGCGCCAGGGCTGCAGGCCAGTTCTGGTCAGTTACTGGCCCGTTAGGAACTGGGCTGGGCATCACCCACCTCCTACCCCTGGCTGTGGAAAAATTATCGTCCATGAAACCAGTCCCTGGTGCCAAAAAGGTTTGGGAACGCTGCTATAGACTACTTATCACTCAAATAATGGGGTGATTGCTCTTTTTACACTTGTTACTATGAGAAAGATAGCAGTTCTTTTCAATGACTGATTTTTTAAAACCATGCATGATTTCTTGCCAGTGTGCCAAGAGCCCAGAAACAAGATGTCTGGCCAAGGTTAATATTAATAGCCAGTTTAAGGTCTCTGAGAAGGATATTTCATGTAGGTTTTACAACTGCAGACATTTTCTATAACCTCATCTGCTTGAAACACTATCAGAGACTAACTATTAAATATTGCAATTCATTTCAGCCTGCCTACCATGTGCTTGGTACTGTCAATACAAAGGAAAAAATACAAGCATAAAGGAAAGATAAAACAGGGAAGCAATTGGAAGAAAGCAGAGTGAAAAGTAGGGTGACCTCAAATCAGGAGGAAAAAAGAAGGAAAGAAAGAATATAAGTTATTATCTCAGGAGGAAAACTGAATCAAAAGTATTGTTAGACCTGCTGCTCATATGCTAACGGGACTGAATTTTGACATTTTTTTGTAGGAGTATCTCAAAACCCCAAATCCAAATGACTAGAGAGACTCAAACCTCTCTGAGTTCTCTATGTTATTCCTGGGGCTTAAGTTCTTATCCCCACTAGTGTTGTCTCACTTTTACTCTGTATTTTCCAGAAAGGGAGGAAGGAAAGGAGGGAGGTACGGAGAAAGGAGGCTAGGTAGTTAAAGACACCAGAGGATGATAGGAAAGGTGCAGTTAACTACAGATTGTTCAGGAGAGAACTCTGATATTGTGATATGTGAGCACAGTCTGAAGAAAGTGTCAGAGTGCATTGTATGTCTATTGGAGGAAGAGCATTATAGTCAGAGAAGGAAACAACAAGAGGCTCTGAGGCATTGTGTATCCATTCTTGTGCCCTCTTGGTACGTTAGAAGAATAGATGTGGCATGAGGGGAAAAAAACAGATCAAGAATAGCTCCAACAATTTTGGTCTCAGCAAATGACAGACTTAAGCTGCTCTTTACTGAGATGTGGAAGACCAAGAGAGAAGCTACTATATATATGAGTGTGTGGAGATCAAAACCAAGATCCTGGTTTTGTACATTGGAAATTTTGAATACTGTTTAGATATCCACTTGAATTGTAGAAGTTTGTGCCTTGAGTTTTAGGTAGAAGTCCAGATTTAATTTGAGTTCATAGAAATAGAGGAGATATAAAGCCATGGGACATAAGAGAGTGCAAATGGAATGAGTTTAGCTAGAGGAGAGATCCAAGACTGAGCCCTGGACTTCTCTGATATTTAAAAGTTGAGGAAGGTGAGGGGACCTAGCAAAGTGAAACAAGAAGATGAGGCCACTAATGAAATGTGAGGGTTAAGAAAGCGTGATATCCTGGAGGACATAGGAAGAAAGTACTTAAGCAATTAAGTGTAATACACTGTTAGATGCCATTTGATATATAGAGCAATCTCTATATATCATATATATATACAATCTCTATATATCTATATATATATTTACACAGGGGATTGAGAATGACCATTGGATGTGGCAATAGAATAACGGGTGATCTGGATAAAAGAAATATTATTGGAGGTTAAGTCCTATTGCATTTGTCTAGAGAACAGAAGGGGATACAATAAAAAACAGGAAATGTTCACAATTCTTTCAAGACATTTTACTGTAAAGGGGATGACAAAATTAGGCAATACCTGGAGAAGAATTCTGTTGCAAGGTGGGGATATTTAAAGATGAGGATGGCGCATGATTCAATAGTGATGGGAATGAGCTAACTAAAGGCAAAAAAATGTGGGGGAAAGTATGAGAAAACTAGAAAAATATGATAAAATTGAATGTAGCATTCTAGGACCCCTGAAGATTAGCAGTCATAAATTTAAACTTGGTCTTATCAGTAGGGGTATATGCATTTTTCAACCATGAATTTCTAGTCTACAGTTAACATAGGTGAAAAATTCTATAGAATCATGGGATATGAAATTTGTTTATCTGCTTTCCAATTGATTCTAGACTTGAAGAAATTACCCCAGTGTGAAAAAAGTCTAATAAAAACTGCATTTATTACTGCTTATTAGAATTTCTAGAAACTTATAAAAGACCAAGATCCTGTTTTTGTTTTTGATAATCCCAGCTACTTTGTATATTAGCAAGATTATGCATAGAAAATATATATAATTTTGTTTCCTCATGTTTATATATAAAATCAAAAGTCTTCTAAAATTTTGCTGACAAAGGTCTCAGTCCCCGTGACCTTAGAAACTTTGACAATGGACAGGGTAATTTTCAAACATTTGAAAATTTGTTGACTTATCAGATGTTTACATTTATAAATTTAATACTCTTGCTTGAGTATTAGATGATTGAGAGTTCAATACATTTTTCAGAAATAATTTACTTAGCACATCTGTTCTCTCCCAGCTCAAGATATTTCTTCAGAGTCACTTACTCTAAAAAAAAAATCTTTATTTTTTTCCTACTGTGAACTTTTGAGTTTATATGAGGTACTTATTCAAATGCTTTTCCCATTTTAGAAGAGAGGGAAATCCCTATGACTGTGTCTAACATGCAAAATTTAGAAGTAAATAATACTCTTTCTTTTCCTTTTTGTATTCATGGGTCAATCGCATTTACTTACACTCATACGCATACGGAGCAACAGGGGCCAAATGATTCAGTGCTTTCCTTCAGTTCAAATTTCCCAAAATACAGCTTTCTATCACCTCCTACACTTCATCACTTCCTACCCTTTCCAGAATGCTTGGCCATCTGGGGTTTCCAGTCTATGGAGAACACAGCGGCCTGTTACTTTCAGGGTGCTGCTTTCTGAGGGAATGTTTTGTTTTATAAACCACTCATTATTTGCATGTTCTTCATATCTGCATCTTTAAAATATTACAGATATTTGGTTCTCATCATTTATGGCATTATGTAAATAAAAATTTTTGAATACTTTAAATTAATAATAAAATATAAAAATCCTAGGGTTTCAGAAAAATATGACTACTAGAAGGACACAAAGACCATCCATAAGCAAGATCTAACCATTTTGAACAATGACTAAAAGAAGATAGCAAGTGCCAATAACAACATTAGTTTATAAAGGGATGACATAGCCCATTGAACTCTCCATAAATTCTTGCTTCTCTTTTCTGAGACATTAAACATGTTACCTATTCATTCTGGTTTTAATACTTGATAAGATACCATCCATCTCTGTTTTATTCTTGACAAGTTTTTGTATTTCAAGTTTTCAATAAGTAATAAACATTCACAAATTTTAAACACCAAAAAGTAATAAAAGGTGAATAGTGAAAAGTTTCTTTCTGTCCTGGGGCTGAATGTTTGTGTCTCTCCCCAAATTCATATGTCGAGGCCCTAATTCCTTCCCATTGTGGTGATTGGAGGTAGAGCGTTTGGTGGGTAATTGGGTTTGAATGAATTCATGGAGGTGGAGACCCTACGATGGGATTAGTGCCCTTTTATGAAGATGATGAAACCAAGCTCCCTCTCTCTCTCTGCCAGTCTGGGTACAATGAGAAGATGGCTGTCTACAAAACAGGAAGAGAGCCCTCACCAAAGGCAGAATCTGCTGGCACCTTGATCTTGAACTTCCTAGCCTCCAAAACTGTGCAAAATATTTGTTATATAAGCCACTCAGTCTATGGTATTGTTATAGTTGCCAAACTAAGATACCTTCCCACTGTTGATCCCAACCTACTTAGTTAGTACCTCCACCCTACAGTTGACCACTGTTATTATTTACTTACTAGTTTGTTTGTTTCTATACATGATTTTTTTCTGGATATAAAAGCTCATCCAGATACATATTCTGTTATTTTCTTTCCCTGTACACAAATAGTAGTATACTACACATATTTTTCTGCTTTTTTTTTTAACTTAACAATGTATCTGGCATATCTTTGCCTACCAAGAGAAAAAAAGATTTTTTATTTCTTTGTGGCTAATTATCTCACTGTAAAGAAATGTCATATGTTACTTAACTAGCATTAACCTTTTGATATTAGAAATAATGCTGTAATCCAAAAATTTGTGCATAAGCTATTTGACACATGCACTAGTATATAGGAAGAAGAAAGTACAAAAAGAAGAATTGCTGTTACAAAGATGTATGCATACTAAATTTCCATGGAGACTGTAAAGTCACTTCTACAATAATGTCTGAGAATTCCTGCCTCTCCTTCATCCCTGTAGCAAGGTACTCCCTGTTGCACACCTGGAATCACATAGTAAACAGCCATTCACATAAGCTACAATATAAATGAACACTCTGAAAGGGGCAGTGAGTTGGTTCTGCCCACATCTTTACCAATACTGTATATTATTAAGCTTTTAGATTTTGTCAGTCTAATGAATTGAAAAGAAATAGCAATGTAGTTAGATTTATATTCCTCTTATAATGGGTGGGATTTTTCATTTCTTCCTATACTTAAGAGCACATTCCCTTTTCTGTCACTTATCTCTTTCTATCTTTTGCCTATTTCTTCTATTGGCTTTCTTACCTAATTGTAGTTTTATTTCTTGTAGGGAGTCCTTGTATGTGATATCAGCTAGTGATGCTTTCTCAGTTGGTTCTTGTCTTTACTGTTTTTCATCTTTTGTCATCTAGTAGTTTTTAATGTTCATTATCACTAAACTTACCAATTTTTTATGGCTTTGAATATTTGTATCAAATGTACTAAGTCCTTCCACTCTCCAGGTTTATGAAAGACCCATATTTCTTCTCTATTTCATGGTTTCTTATAATAATTTATATCATTGCCACATTGAGACTTCATCTTTGTGCAAATATAAACCTTCCCCATGCCCCACAGAACTCAACACATTTGTTGAATAGTGCATCTTTCCATTTCAGATTTACTGAAAGTCTTTAAGTGTTAAGGTCGCTTCTGAACTTTTTGTTTTATTGCATTAGTCTGTTTCTATATAATTTTTATAACTTAAGTTTATATGGCATATTAAATATGTTAGGAAAAGTTCCTTTTATTGTTTTTCTCCTCTAGAATTTTGATTTTTTAAAAATTCTATATGAATTTGGTATTAATTTATATAGTTAATAAATGGTATACTAATTGATGTCATGTTACAGTGATTAATCTATTTAGAGAAGATTATTGATTTTTTCTTATTTCCATTTATTTTAGTCATTGTTTGCTAACTTCAGAAGTTTTAAAATTTTTATTTTGACATTTCATATTTTTTCATTATATATTCCTAGGAGTTTTATCTTGTGGAATTTTTTTTCTATTTTTTTTGTTTGTTTGACTACCACTGGTTTCTGTAATCACTTTTATAAGATATAAATATCTGTTAGAGTCATAATATAGTAAATAAACAACAGATCACTATGCTGTGTAGTAAATAAACAACATACCACTATATTTGTGTAGTATATAAAAGACCATTCTCTCCAAACAAAGAGTTTACATCTCAGAAAAAAAGACAAACATCTTAAAGTAACCATGGAGAAGGATGGTACAGGAAAAAATTGGACAATAGAAATGTAAATGGTGCTTTGTGTTCTCTGGGAGCATTTGCTGGACATTATTTTTCTTTTCTTCCTTCTATCTCCACATCATTCTCTCCATTCCCGAGAACATAGTTGCTTCACCAGCTCTCTCTAAATACTGAATAGAATTGAATCAAATAAACATTTCCTATAGATATTTAGGACATTACTATATTCCTATTTCTTTATTTATTTGTCGTTTGGTGGGACAACAGATGTCACATTCAAATATGAATATTTTGAGAAAGATTTAGTAAAAGAACCACATATAATGGTATAATCAGATTATAAGGAAATCACAAAGGATATTGCACATACATGATTCTAGAAACAGCAGACCAGCTGCCACTCTAGATGCAAACAAAAGGAGGAAAGGGTGATCACCAAACCTTGAAAGGGAGAATCCTGTAGAGAAGTTTGGCTGAATGAAGCAACCCCAGTCTGTGAGCATAGCCAGCCTGTGAATGGGGAAGCCACAGAAAACTACCCAAGCTCACTCTACTTCCTAACTTTAATCACTTCCTGTGCCATTCCTTGGCTAAACCCAACAGGAAGTGAGAGTTCAAGGGAGGTCCTTGTTTGGTTCATGAGACAGCTTCTAAGTAGGAAGAGAGGATAAAATATGATGGAAAATAGATCTGGAGGGGTAACCAGAACATACAGTGCACATTTCATGTTTTCTGAGTCTGTTCTCAGACTAGGTAAATAAAAACTGAAACAAAATAAGGATAACTTAAAAACGGGTGCGTATAAGACTTTGTTAAAACTATCAGATATGATGCAAATTTTTTTTTTCCAGGAAGACAAAACCAAGCAATAACTACAGTGACCTGAGTTTTATGTAATTTTACTTAATGTAGGTAAAAAAGGTTGTTGGCAAAATAAAACAAACCACTTTCAATAATACATTTTCTTTACTGTCCTCCAAGTGTGAAAAGTTGCTTTATAACTCCTTCATATTTTAGAAAAGGTCTATGAATTACTTATGATAGTGTGGTTTAAGATATTTAAATGAGTATAAATTAAATATTCATAAGTTGGCCCCTGTTAAAATTTTCACTGCAGGATTATTTCTAAGAAACTTTTTTCTATTCTAAAATCATTGGTTCATATCACCTTCAGTCACCTAAAGCATAGCCACAAATAGGAAAATTATCAATCTTTAGTCCTTCTCCAATCCTAATTTCACACAAAATTCAGTTGAAACATATAATTGAAAATAAACTTTGTACAAATGTTGTCTTTAGCATTTTCTCATATCTGGTACAAAAAATAACTCCTCTAATTGCTAGCAGAAATAATACGCCTTATCAGGGAAATAGGGAGATAAGCTAGTGATATATTTGGTTATCTTTTGGGTATTGTGATGTATAGAAAGGATTCAAATTTCTCCTTTGAAGTATGTTTCTAGACCCTAGAAAATGTTATGTAAATTGAATCAATTTTAAATGTCAGTATGCTTTATAGTGTTCAAATGTGCTTCCTGAAAAAGAAAAAAACAAAATGATCTTCACTGAAAAATATTGAAACTTTTCAAGCATGAAAGATAATAACTTGAAAAATATTTTATGAGTAATTTAAAAAATTAGCAGGCTGGTGGAAATACTAAAGAAACTAAATCATTAAAGTTAAAGGTTTACTAGTACTTGAGATTCACTATGGGACTCAAGATAAAATGTCTTCAGCACTCCATGGGTTGGCATTTGTCAAGCCACATGCTACACTTTGGTCTAGTAAGAGACCATTTGAGCATCTCAGTGAGAGCTACAAAACCGTTCAAGACTAATTTTCAAAAAGTTAAAATCATAACTGTCAATTAAACATAAAATATAAATTTAGTTGCTAAGTCATACTTATATCTTTTAGAATTAAAATTAGTTTTCCCGTATATCATATCATTAAAATATTTCCAAAGATACTGTGTGTTTACATTTTCAAAAACACTGGCTCTGTCTCCCGTAGCTTCTATCATTATTAATCTCAAAAAGATATGCAAGTAGAAAGTTCTCTGTCCTCTGTATGTGTATTATATAACGTTTGCTGACAGTAGCCAATAGAAAAGGGGATGTCTCACATTGGCGCATTGGAGCATAACAGAGTTCTGTGGCTCAGAGTCCAGTTGTCCACTTGATAACATTGCTGGGCGTAGGCATCTGCCCAGCTAATGAAGTACATTTATTTCAGCTGCTTTGTAAATCAGGGTACCTAATGCTATGTAAATAGAGACAATTGCCTGGGAACTGTAGAAAATTTCATAAACATCAGGGTGATAAGCTAGGAAACAATTCTGCCAGTAAATATTTTTCCTTCTTCCTACTCAATGTGGACTTGATGGTTGGATCAGAAAGAAGAAGGTGTTTGGGAGATTAGTAATAATGGTGGAGCAGTTATGTTAATACCACCTTTAGACTGTTTATCTCTGAATTTCATGAGAGGAAAAAAAAATATTGTCTTATTTGAGGCAACGTTATTTTGCCCCTGTGTTAGGTCAGTTAAATGCAGTTACTAACTGACCCAGACACACATTACTATAAGTTGCTCTAAGTCATCCACAATAAGTAATTTTGTCATCATGTAAAAACTACTTTTTAGAATAGAAATTCTGCCTTATTCTAATGTGAAAAATATTGGATGTAAAAAATAAATAGATGAACGGGGTAAATGACAGATATTTGGAACAGATACCGATATAACTTGGTTATGTTACATTTGCAAATAGGTTTTCTCTTTCACAGGCATGTTGACCGGCTTTCCCTTTGTTACTGATTCAACCCTTGGTCCAAGCAAAATTCTATGTTCTATAGAAAGAACATACAGGAACATGATGTTAACCAACATTCTTTAATCGCCCTTTTCTATTGGGTTTCCAGCTTGACTGAATATATTCCCACTCTCTCCTTCTTATTTTAACTTTTAATTATGGAAAATTTCAAACATAGAGAAATAGTGTAAAGAGCCACCATGTAATCATCGCACATCAGCAAACTCCAGCAGTGCTCTATCTGTACCTCTCTCTCTTCCTTCCTCCCTTGAGTCATTCTGATGTAAATTCCACACATCATTTTATTTCATCCATACATATTTTAGCATGTATCTCTAAGTACACAAATTTTCTTTTAAAAATTTGGCCACAGTTTCATATTTCTAATTAATATTTTAAATGATAGTTCTTTAGTATTATTTTTCCTGATATCTCAGTTGTTTTATAAATAGGTGTTTTCCTACAGTTTCCCATAGTCTGCATATTGTCAATTAAGACAACTTGGTGTTGTTTCATATGTTCCTTCTTTTATAGGTTTTACTTGTCAATTGGTAGTTAAATCTAGAGTTTTGATCAGATCCAGGGTTGATGTTTTGCATGACTATGTCATAGGTGATATTTTAAATTCTACCAGAAAGTGCATAATGTGTGGCGGTCTCTTTTTTTATAATAAGCCTCTGTTGATCATTGTACAATTGGAACCATTATTCCATTAGAAGTAGAAAAATAGTGATATTCTAATTTTATCATTCCATTTTCATTTTTAAGTTAGAATACATCTATAAAATATATCCTCTCATCAACATTTGGTGACTCTGAGGTAGTATTCATAAAGAAAAGGCAAGATAAATGCTTGATTTCCCCCACCCCATTTGTTAGGTCTCAAAATAATAATTTGACTACTTACAAAAATGATTAGCAAATTTTTTTCATGTGAAGGGGGAGAATGTCCTTTCTTTCCATCGTATGTTTATGGTAGATACCCCTATAACACAAGACAGATTAATAAGAAAAAAGCATAGAAATGTATTTAATATAAGTTTTATGTTACACAAGAGCCTTCATAAGGAAATGAAGACCTGAAGAAACAGGGAAATCTGTATATTTTTATGCTAATTTTGATGAAGAAGTGGATCGTCATAGAGAGGTGTGATTGGACAAAATGAGTGTAATCTGATTACAGTAAACTGGGGAGACATAAGCTGTGTTAATGTAGACAGTGATGCAATTAACAACAGAAATATTTTAGAGCCATTGACAATCTCTATTGTGACAAACATCGAAGAATTATTTGCTTCCTTGGTGTGGGTAAGTTGAGAGCAATAACCAACCATGTAATTTTTCAGTGGTGCATGCATTTGTTTTATTCTTTTGAGTGGTAGTCTGCCATCTTAAAAATCTCTTCAGCATGCTGATGTGCTAGAGCAATTTACTATTTTATGACACTCATATAAGCTCATACAATGAAGTTTGAGAGTTGAAGTCCCTGAACTAAATTTGATAAGACTTACAGCTTATCCACTTGTCCAAAATTTTCTATTACAATTTTTTTTTTATCACTAGGAATGCACATACTACAAAGAAATCATCAACAGATAATGGGTCTCATGTTACCTCTTTGGGAATATGTAGAGCTACATCAAACCCACTATGATCTTAAATAAAAGACTATACATATGTTATGGTTTCTCCACTTAGGAAGTTGGTAATTGTTTGGATGCGATGGTCTTAAGAGCAAAATGTAATATAAAATACTAAGCAAATCATCCTCAAATTAAAGTAAAATGTTCAATATGGTAATTCAGCAATATCATGTTATGGCTCCTAATGGCTTATATAATTCTTGGTAATATGTTTACCACATAACAGCAAAGCCATAAAAGTAGCAGTCACTTTTAAAAGGTATTTTGTAAGGGAATCAGCAATAAGGCTATGGTTTAACAAGCAGATGTTCGAAGCTTTGATAGCTATTATGTTAATAACTCCAATGGCTAAGCTTGGTTTGCATGGTGGAATGCTTCTCACACCTGCTTTACTGCCCCTATTCCCTATAGGCCCATCTTAAAAGCAGTTTCCACATGGAAAGAATTTAAGGTAGTACATTGCTTTGTGAATCTCAATTACTTATAATTATGTTATAAAAAAATCCAAGATTATTGATTCTAGAGTCAATAATCTAATGCTACAAACATTACAAGCAGTTAATGAACAAAACTTAATTACTTGTAGGGATACTCCATGTTAAGAAATATTACATATGAAACAAGCATCAATAGATTGGAATGTTTAACTATATGATACTTTCTTCCTATTAAATCCCAAGTGGAGATTGTTAACAAAAACCAGGGTGTGACAGTAGTTAAAGTGGTAAAAAACATGTTTTATCCAGCAACTATTATAATAGAAGAAAAAAGAGTTCAGTATAGAACTGGGCTCAATTCTAAATATAGCCCGAATAAGTGGGGATTTGTACCCAAGGAGCAGGGTGGAGGTTAGTGGGTGGAAAATTACTAAGAGTAAACATCAGAGGCAAAGAAAGAATTCTGGCTAAATTGTTTTGACAAGATTCTTACTGAGGGCAGATCAGGGTGATCAGATTCCAAGGTTGTAGGATGAAGTTCAGGTATTAAGGGTGAAGAATTCTCACTAAATTGAATTTGCTGAATTTTTCCTAAAATTGAGAAATGCAGAGATCGATACAGATGTCCAATGGTTGAGGCCTAGTGGATAAGAGGATTCAGAGGAGCCTGACTAAAGATTGGTCAAGGAGAGCTTTTTTGGCCAAAACTCAATATATAATATAAATAAAAATATAGTTCTTGGAGCCAGAGGATAGGGATAAATAGTTAACCACCTATTAGTGCTCCTCTTCCTCTTTGGCAATCTTTGAGATCATTTGGAAGAAATTCCAGCAGCTTGTTTGTACAAGAAGCTTTGATATATACTGATATCACTGCTTTTGTAATTAGTCTTATTTTCAAATTCAGTTCTTACTGCACTGTTTTAAAATCATGTAGGCTCCAATCCAGAAGCCTCAATTTTCTCATCTGTAAAATGACAATAATGTAACTTACTGCATAGGGTTTAAAATGTGATTAAATTAAACAATTAATCAAAATAGCTTATACTTAATGTTGCAATTTAGATTAGTGGATTTTCTATTAACAAAATAACTTTAAATATTATAGAAGGAATATACTGTAAATATAGGTAAGTAAGTTACTGCATGAAATGGTTATTTAAAATGATTTTCCCTATAGGTTTAGATATATAGCTAAAGAAAAAAATTAAATTTGAGGAATGAAGTAAAGAAGAGGTAGAGTTAGTGTTTGATAGTCAATTAACAAAATATAATGGTTGAAAAAAGATGCAGTATGAAGACAATACCAGTGGGCAAGGACCCTGTACCATATTAGATTCAGTTTATGGTTATTATTTATATAAACTGTTTTCCTGATTTGGATATTAAATAAATTGTATTTTCAAAGAGTTTAACATCAAATGACAGAAACATTTAAAAAGACACAATGTCAGTATAATCTAGTAAGTGCAATGACAGAAATTAATGCAGTGTTAGAACATCATGTAAGTCCTTCTGTGGAGGACTTAAATAAAGCTAATCAAATAATCTGTGGCAATATTGAATGAGATGAGACATTACCTGAGCCAAATTTTGAAGCATGGTTATGCCAATCAGGGTTTTTATGCAAAGACTGTAATCCTAGCCAGATTGTTCAAAGAGAAAGGGATTTACAATGGACCATTAAGTGACATTTAATCATTAAGAGTGCTGATAAAGTGGACTCTAGTCTGAGCTTCCAGAAAAATTTTCTATTACCACACCATAGGATGGGGTTGCTAATGGAGTTGCCATACCTGCCATCATCAGGAATCCATCTGCTGATCTGAGTAATTATTACAATACTACAGCGATCAACTCTAGAACCATACTGTTCTACTACAATGAGGAAACTGCCTGAATAAGAAAGCTGATATTGCCTTTGTATTATAACAAAATTGTTGTTTCATAATTTGCTGCTTTTGCTCTCCCTGGTTAATTCAGTTCTAAGCTCAAGGTTTGCATGACTACTAGACTTATATGAGAAGCAAGAGAGTTAGGGAAATATCATATTAAATTTCTTGCTTCTGTAATTCAAGAAGGCATACTAGAGGGAGGTTGCAATATATGTTAAGTAATCATATACACACTATGAATTATCCATTAGAAAAAAGAAAAATGAAATAACAGGATGAAGAAATAAACAAATTTTCCAAGATATGAAATAGCATAGAATATGTAGAAAATATAAGTACTGATACTACAACATTTAAGTACAACAGAAGAACTAAAAGCTAGAAAGATGGAATAGATAGAGGCTACACTAGAAGGTCGGTATTCCAAAATCAATATATTTTGTTCCATGGATGATGAGATGTTCTTCTTAAGAAGAGACGGCATATGGAAGTCATAGTGTGTTTTATGTTACTTAATACATTACCTAGGATTGGAAATGAACATTTTCCCCTCAGCCAATCTACTTTTCACACACCCTTTTCTTAATGGTATTTTCTACATATAATTGATACAATAGAGTGTAAACTGTTAAAATACAAATTGGGATTCTATTTTTCAAAAAAGCCAATGTTAGAGTTTCCATACCTGTTTTTATTTCATATTTAATCTCTGTGGGTTATAAACTTTTCTTCCTGCTAGAGTGAGGCACTATATACACATACACACACACATACATACACACACATGTATATACACATACATAAATATTTTCTACATAACTTTAAAAACATCATCAGTAGAGCTTTCAGAATATATATTTTAATATATAAGAAAATCGCAAATAAAATAGAGGAAAAGAGACCACAAAAATGAGCAAAGGGCTTGAAAAGGAATCAAATTGAACTTTTAGAGATGAAGAACATACTGATTAAAAGAAAGCATTTCACTTCCAGCGAGGAAGCAGCAAATAATGGCAGACTATTGCCTCAGTGCACTAGAAAACATAGACATTTTACAAAAATAATATTTGAAGATATCTGTAAAATCAACAAATACTAGGTGAATTAAAATTCTAGAGAGGAAAGAGACCTTCTATAATACACTGATGATTGCTGCCTATTTCTTCCCAGAGGGCATTTTTTTTTGATGCTGGGTTCAAGTTAAAGATTAATCCTGGCAGCCACTAAGATGGCTTCCAATCATCCCTATCACCTGTGTTCAAGTGTTTTTGTAATTATGTCCCCTGAGTATGAGCTGGATTTACTGACCTGCTTCTATAAAATAGAACATGACAAACAATATATTAACAAAATGGCAGTAGTTAGTTCTTATCTAACAATAATTATTTTGAATGTAAATGGATTAAATTCTCTAATCAAAGTCAAACAGTAAGTGAATAGATAAAAAATAAAAAGGCCTAACTAAAAGACTGCTGCCTAAAAGACTTTACCTGTAAGGACATATATAGACTGAAAGTAAAAAAAGTGGAAAAAAAATTCATAAAACAGATACCAAAAGAGAGCATGAATAGCTATACTTAGATCAAATAGACTTTCTGTCAAAAACTGAAAAAAGGGACAAATAAAGTCATTATATAATGATAAGTTGTTAATACAGCAAGGGGATGTAAAAATTGTAAACATATAAGCATCCAACATCAAAGCACCTAAATATGTAAAATAAACATTAATAGCTCCGAAGGGAGAGATAGACTGCAAAACAATTAGAGTAGGGGACTTATAAACAGCATTTTCAGCAATGAACACATCATCCAGACAGACAAGCAATAAGGAACAATGGGACTACAACTATGCTCTATATCAAACAGACCTAATAGATACATAGACAGCATTCATCCAATAGCAGCAGAATGCACATTCTTCTCAACTGCACAAGGGACATTCTCCAGGATAGATTATATGTTAGGCCATAAAACAAGTATTAACAAATGTAAGAAGACTTAAATAATATCAAGTATCTTTTACGACTACAAGGACATAAAAATAGAATTCAATAACATGAGGAACTTTGGAAATTTACAAATATACGGAAATTAAACATACTCCTGAACAACTAGTGGGTCAATGAAAAAAATTTAAAAATGTCTTGACACAAACAAAAAAAGAAATATAACATTCCAAAACCTGTGAGATACAGTACGGCAGTTGTAAGAGGGAAGGTTACAGCAATAAACACTTACATCAAAAAGAAAAAAAGATCTCGAATAAACAATCTAATGTTGCACCACAGGAGCTAGGAAAACAAGAACATACTAAGATTAAAGTTAGCATAAGAATGGAAATAATAAAGATTGGAGAAGAAATGAATAAAAAAGAGACTAAAAAACAATAGAAAATAACAAAGAGTTGTTTTTTGGAAAGATATACAAAATTAATGAAACTTTCACTCGACTTACCAAAAAAAAAAAAGAAAAAAGAAAGAGGAGTGAATTAAATAAAATCATAAGTGAAAATGAAGACATTATAACTGATGCAACAGAAATGCAAAGGATCATAAAAACTATTATAATAAAATATATACCAACAAACAGGATAACCTAGAAAGAATGGATGAATAATTCAATGCATGTAATCTATCAAGACTGAATTATGAAGAAATAGAAAATCTTAACAGACAAATGAGTAAGAAGATTGAATCAGCAACAAAAAGTCTCCCGTCAAAGGAAAGCCCATGACCTGATCCGTTACTGCTGAATTCTATCAAACATTTAAAGGAAGAACTAATACCAATTATTATCAAACTCTTCAAAACATTTGAAGAGGAGGGAATACTTTCTAACTCATTTTACAAGATCAGCATCACTCTGACACGAAAGTCAGAAAAAGACATCACAAAGGGAATAAAACTACAAGCCAATATTCTTAATGAACACAGATATAAAATATTCAGGAAAATAATAGCAAACTGAATTCAAAAGCACATTAAAAGATAATTTAACATAATCAAGTGGGATTAAATTTAGGGATAAAGGACCAATATACAGAAACCAATATATGTGATACACAATAACAGAATAAGACACAAAAACCTTATAACCTTTTCCATAAATGCAGAAAAAAACATTTAAAATATTCAGAAAATATTTATTCTTTATGATAAATATTCTAGACAAATTAAGTATAGAAGAAATGTACCTCAACACAATAAAAGCTACATATGACAATTAACATGATAGTTAATGTGGAAAAGTTGAGAGCTTTTCCTCTAAGATTCTAAACAGGATAAGGATGCCCACTTTTGTCACTACGCAATTAGGCAAGATAAATAAATAAAGAACATCTAAATTGAAAAAAAAGAAGTTGCATTTTCTCTGTTTGCAGGTAACATGATCTTACATACAAAAAACCCTAAATACCCCCCCAAAAAACATTTAGAACTAATAAACAAATTCAGTTAAGTTGCAGGACACAAAACCAGCATGTAAAAATCAGTAGCATTTCTATACATTAACAGTGAAAAATCTGAAAAAGAAATCAGGAAAATAATCTCATTTTTAATAGCTACCAGAAAATAAAATACTTGCAAATAAATCTAATCACAGAGGCAAAATATCTTTACAATGAAAACTATAAAACATTCTCTTTTTTATTTCAGCATATTATGGGGGTACCCCCACTCATTATGTATGTATATACCTACCCATCACCTTCTTTCCCTCCCACCTGCTCAAAACCCGATAAATGTTATTCCTATATGTTCACTTAGGTGTTAGGTGTTGACCAGTTAGTGCCAATTTGCTGGTGAGTACCTGTGATCCTTGTTTTTCCACTCTTGGGATACTTCACTTAGTAGAATGGGTTTCAGCTCTAACCAGGAAAATACAAGAGGTGCTGAAAACTATAAAACATTGATGAAAGAAATTGAGGAAGACACAAGCAAATGAAAAGACAGCCCATATTCATGGATCAGAAGAATTAAAATATCCATATTCCAAAACAATATAAAGATTCAATGCAATCTGCATTAACATATCAATGACATTCTCTACAGAAATAGAAAAAAATTCTCAATTTGTATAGAACCACAAAAGACCTTGAATAGTCAAAGCAATCTTGAGCAAAAGGACAAAGCTGGGGACATCACACTAATTGACTTCAAAATTACACTACAAAGTTTATAGTAATCAAAACATCAAGATATCCGCTAAAAACAGGCACATAGATCAACAGAACAAAATCGAGAGCCCAGAAATAAATTCATGCATTTACAACAACTAATTTGTGACAAAGGCACCCTGAACATACAATGAGAATAAGACAGTCTTTTCAATAAATAGAATTGGAAAAACTGGATAACCATATGTAGAAGATGGAGATTAGATCTATCTCACATCATATTAAGAAATCAATTTGAAATAGATTAAAGCCTTACATGTAAGACATGAAACTATGAAACTACTAGGAGGAAATGGTCCATGACATTTCTCTGGACAATGACTTTTTGGATATGACTTCGAAATTATAGGCAACAAATACAAATATAGACAAATGGGATTGCATCAAATTAAAAAGCTTCTGTATAGCAAATAAAACAATCAACAGAGTGAACAGCCAACATAGAGACTGGGAGAAAATATCTGTAAACTACACATCTGATATGACATTAATAATTAAAATATATCAGGAACTCAAACAACTCAGTAGCAAGAAAACAAATAACCTGGTTAAAAAATAAGGATAGGACATAAGCAGACATTTCTCAAAAGATGACACACAAATGAGTAGAAGATATACTAAAAAATACCTAAATCATTAATTATCATGGAAATGCATATTAAAACCACAATGAAATATCATATTCTACCTTTATCAAAAGACAAATGATAATAAGTGTTGGTGAGGATGTGGAGAAAATGAACTCTTGCACACTGTTGGTGGGGATGTCAATTAGTAGAGCCATTTTAGAAAACAGTAGGGAGTTTCCTGAAAGGAGTATAAATAGAACTACCATATGATCCATTGCACCAACTACTGTGTTTATATCTAAATGAAGCAAAATAAACATATAGAAGAGATATCTGCACTCTCATGTTTATTGCATCATTATTGATAATTGCCAAGATAGAATTAACATTAAGTGTTCATCAGAGGATGAATGGTTAAAGAATACATGGAATACACAGTGTACAGTGTGTGTGTGTGTGTGTGTGTGTGTGTGTGTTTACACATTGGAAGGAAATTCTTTCATTTCCAACAACATGGATGAACATAGAGTACATTCTGTAAAATTAAATAAGCCACACACCAAAAGTTAAATACCACATTATGTCACTCATATCTGGAATCTAAAAATATTGATCTCATCGAAGTACAGAGTAGAATGGTGAGGACCAGGAGCTGAGAGTTTTTAGGAGGGGATTAGGAGATGTCAGTTAAAAGATACAAGAGTTCAGTTAAATAGGAAAAATAAGTTCAGGAGCTCTAGTGTACAATATAATGACTATAGCCAGTTATATATTATATTCTTGAAACATGCTAAGAGAATGGATGTATTCTTTCCACAAAATAACTGTGAGACAAAGCATATGTTAATTAGGTAGATTTAATTATTCTGCAATGTATACATACTTCAAAACATCATGTTTTACAGGGCAAATAAAGACAATTTTATTTGTCAATTATAAAATATTCTTTGTCTATAAAAATGAACAAATAAAGGAAAAAACAATATAATTAGGCTGATTCAGTCATAAAATACAGTAAAAAAGTATTTCACCTATTTTAGAAAATAAAATAGATATAAGTTATTATTGAACTTAGAATCACAATGAAAATTAGAACATAGAGCTGCCAATAAAAAACAAAACACTCCCTATCAATATTTATAGAATGAAATTAAGGTAACATTTAAAAGAAATGTATACATTTAACATGAAAAGAGAAAAAGGTAAAATGGAAAAACATGCTGAAATTAATTATTTAAAGTATCAAAATTAGTATCATGTTAGCCTACATTGTTCTTAAACATAAAATAAAATAAATTGGATCAACCTCTGATCCAATTAAAGAAAAATAAGTAAATACATAATGCTTGATGCTACAGAGATGAATATGATAAGAATATATTATTAACCTGATGTCAGTACATTTTGAAATTTAGATGAAATAGACAATTCCATTACCAAAATTAACTGAAGATAAAATATGAAACCTGAAGGAGATAACCATTAGGGTAATTGAATCAGTACTTTAAAAAAGCATCCCACAAATAAAATACCACCCACAAATAGCTTTTCCAGTGGGTTCTAAAAACATTAAAAGAATAAATAGTGATACTATACAAGTTGCCAAGAGTAAAAAGAAAAGCTAACGGTCATCAGCTTATTTTATAAGACTAGCATAACATTAATGTCAAAATCAGTCAAAAATATTAAGATAAAAGCACTATAGTTAAAGTTCAAACATAAATATTATACGAATGCAAAAATACTGAGCAAAACATTATCTCCCAAACATAGCAATTTATTGAAAAGTAATAATACATCATGGTCAAGTTAGGTTTAATTGCTGAGATGCATTTATTAAATATTAGAATATTGGAAAAGAAGAAATTAAAATGTCATTCAAATGTAGCTGGAAGTCTAGATGAATAGGTAGGTAAATAATTAGGATTAATTAGAGTTTAGAAAAGGTTTGGAGACAAAATCAACAGAAGTTCAGTTACACTTCTATTAACTAGAATAAAATGAAGAGAATATAATTTTTTACAAGAAATTATACTAGTAACCATTTTTCAATATTAAGGATTTAATCTAACATCATATTTATGTCTGTATTGATAAAAATAGTATTGTAGGAAAACATTGAAGAAATCCTAAATAAATGTGTGCATATCTTATAAATAACAATGAAAAAATTCGGTAGAAAAGTATTCAAGTAGCTTGCCAAGAAAAGTTATTAATTTCATTAAAATTTAGGGAATTGGAAATTAATACCACAATGAGATACAATTTAACCACTGTCTTGACAGAACAATGACAAATACAGGGATATGACACAAAGAAATGCTTATTCCTTCCTTGTAGTGTTGTAAATTTGTAGAAATATTGTGTAAAACTGAATAGCATCAGTTAGCAAAGCTGAAAGAGGTTCATACCTTTTAAGGCTTAACCTTCAGGGGTTAGCCACACATCCAAAGAAATTCTTGCAAATGGTCAGAAGATATAGACATTCAAGGTTAATGCAGCAATATGTATAATGTCAAAACTGGAAGCAATTCAAATATCTATCCACTATATCAATTTGGTAGTGGGTAAATTATGGTGTGTTCATTAATTGAATAATATACAGCAGAGAATGTGAATGATCTATAGTCAAATCTATTAACATGGCTGAACTGAAGGAACATAATATTAAGCAGTAAAAAAAAAAGACTAGTTACATGCACCAATAAAAATGAATTGCCCATTATGGGAAGAATTTTTCTTTGAAAACCAAAGTGGAATATCCATTTTTACTTGTGAAATTAAAAGAATGTTTTCTGAATTTTTCATATGTATGTATCCTCTTTAGTCATAGTGGTTAGTTGGAAGGTTCTTAAGATATTTTAAATTCCTTTTCTACATTACCCTCTTAGTTCAAAACAACCAAGTTCTACAAATATAGAAAGAAAATTGTGAAGAAACTGACATAATCATTATAACGAGCTAATTAAAACTAGAGTTTTCGAGGTCTTTGTCATAATAATTTGCCTAGATAAATGTCCAGAATAGTTTTTCCTAGGCTTCCCTAGGTTTTCCTCTAGTATTTTTATGTTTTGGGTCTTACATTTAAGTCCTTAACCCATTTTGAGTTGATTTTTTTTTATATATATAGTGAGAGATAGAGGTCCAGTTTCATTCTTTTGCATATGGATATCCAATTTTTTCAGCACCATTTATTGAAAAGGGTGTTCTTTCTCCAAAGTATATTTTTATCAGTTTTGTCAAAGATCTGTTGGCTGTAAATTTGTAGCTTTACTTTTGGGTTCTATATTTTTGTGCCATTGATCTATGTATCTATTTTTATACCAATACCACGCTATTTTGGTAATTATAGCCTTGTAGTATTATTTAAAGTCAAGTAATGTGTTGCTTCCAGCTTTATTCTTTTTGCTTAGGATTGCTTTCTCTAAATTTGTGGAAAAAAAATACCTTGGTATTTTGATAGGAATAACATTGAATTTGTAGATTGCTTTTGGTAGTATGGTTATTTTAATGATATTAATACCTGAGCATGGGATATTTTTCCATTTGTTTGTGTCATCTAAAATTTCTTTCATCAGTGTTTTGTAGTTTTCCTTATAGAGATCATTGATTTCATCAGTTAAATTTATTCCTGGGTATTTTATTTTTTTATAGATATTGTAAATAGGATTGACTTCCTGATTTCATTCTCAGCTAGATTGCTATTAGTGCATAGAAGCATTACTGATTTTTTTCTACTTTGATTTTGTGTCCTGAAATGAATTTTACTGAATTCATTTATTAAATTGAAGAATTTTT
This sequence comes from Microcebus murinus, assembly GCF_040939455.1. Lineage (NCBI taxonomy): Eukaryota > Metazoa > Chordata > Mammalia > Primates > Cheirogaleidae > Microcebus > Microcebus murinus. The sequence continues at coordinate 32,665,209 of NC_134118.1, read as the reverse complement.
TGGTAAAGGCTTTAGGTTTTTCTAGATACAAAATTATATCATCAGCGAACAGAAATAATTTGACTTCCCTTTTCCAATTTGGGATCAATAATGTGCATAGACAACCTATAGGATGGGAAAAAAGATTTACGAACTATTCCTCTGACATGCAACTAATATCCAGAATATACAAGGAATGACAACAATCAACAACAACAATAACAAAACCCCAATTAATACCATTAATAAATGGGCCAAGGACATGAGCACACACTTTTCAAAATAAGACATGCAGATAGCCAGGAAGTATATGAAAAAATGTTCAATATCACTAATCAGCAGAGAACTGTAAATCAAAATGTGAATGAGATATCAACTTATACATTACAGAAAGGCTGTTATTAAAAAGACAAACAATAATAGATGCTGGTGGGGATGAGAGGAAAAAGAAACTTTTATATACTGTTGATTGAATTGTAAATTAGGACAATCTCCATGGGAAATAGTACGGAGAATTCTCAAATAACTTAAAATAGATCTACCATTTGATTCAGCAATGCTACTACTGGGTTTATATCTAAAGGAAAAGAAAATAGTGTATTCAAAAACATATTTGCACTTGCATGTGTGCTGCGGCACTATTTACAATAGCAAAGATGTGTAATAAATGTTAGTGTCCAGTTGAGGAATGAAAATGGTATATTCACACAATGAAATACCATACAGCCAGAAAAGGAATGAAATCATATCTTTTGCAACAAAATGAATACAACTGGGGACCATTAAGTGAAACAAACCAGGTACAGAAATTCAAATATCACATGTTCACACTCCTAAATGGAAGCTAAAATATGTAGACAATGGAGACTCAAAAGGATGAGAGGGTGGAGGTATGTGAATGACAAGAAATTAGTTAATAAGTACAATGTAATTTATTCTGGTGATGGATACCCTAAAAGTCCTGAATTGACCATTACACAATCTATCCATGTAACTACATTGCACTTGTATCCCATAAACTTGCATAAATAAAAAAATATATATATATGAAACACTGATTACCCAGGGGGAAAAAAAGACAATGCTTAGAGTGAAGTTTCCTGATCTCAAGTTAAGTACTCTATTTATAACATCATGCTGATACAAATGACTTGATGAGAAAAATAATAGTAATTTGATCCATTTGTAGCTAGTTTGATCTCTTTACACTGTTGCAATATATTATTTTAGTTTTAATTGGGGTTAATTTTCTTAGATAATAAATACTTGACTATAGTTGAAATTCTGTTTTTTTGAAGAAGTATTTGTCATTTTGTGGTGTTGGTAGTTAATTAACATGGTATTTAAAACTGAGGATTTCGATGGACACTGTCCATTGAAATATATCATTGAAAATTTGCATGTAAAATTCTCACAACTTTATTATGTACATTTTGAAAAAAAAATGGCTTATCATTTTAATAGTTTTATCTTGCTTTCTTTTTTTCTTTTTAAATTTGAGACAATTATCATCTGCATGTTTTCCAAATATTTATTTTTAAGCATCCAGTGTTGTTTTATCTAATGATTCTCTCTTGTAAACATAATGCATTTTAAAAATTTATTCAATCTTTTCTTCTACTTATGATTTTACTACTAATATTGTTTGGTACCTCCTTATATTTGTTTTTATTCTTGAAAGTAATCATTCAGTTTCCAATGATTTTTCTTTTGTTTATAGTTTCCTTAAATATTTTGACTCTTTTAAAGATATTTTCTTCTTTTCTATTCCGGTAATCTAGAATTAAACAACCTGTCAAACAATTTGTCCATTAATCCTTGATTTTCATTTTCTACAGTATCTGTAAAAAGTGCAATAATATGGCTTTTTCTCTGAGAATCTCTCTGCCTTTGAAATTGCTTTTTCCTTTGTCTCTCCTCAGTACATTCCTATTACTCTGGTTCATGTCCTAATTATCTCCCTTTCGGAATCTGCCTACCTCTATTCTTTCTTCCCTACACCTTAAGTGCAATTTAACATATTTCCTTTTAGATAATCAAAAAACTTCCAATTACCTTTAGTATAATGTACGGTCTTCATCCCATCACCCAAAGACATTTATTTGATCTAGGGACAAATTAGCTTTTCAAAGATATATCAGCCACTTTCCTTCATATATTTTAAATCCAAGTAGAAAAAAAAAACACCTATTATTACCCATATCATCTCTGAAATTTTATGTCTTCAGATCTGTTTGTGCCCTTCTAAACCTCAAGTTCTCTACATTCTCTACTGTTCTTCACATTCAATTTTCACCTTTATTTCAAAATTAATTCAAATAATAACCTTTTTGTAAACTTTACTGGGTGAAACAACATGAGGTGTGAAGTAAAACTAAACTGTTTGGGAATTCCATGTAGCTATGTAGGTTTGGAGTAAGAACTGACTTAAAATAGGTCTAATATCTATCCTTTCTTTCAGAGTGTTTTTATGTGAAATAAGAAAATGCATACATAGTACATTTTTGGAATATCATAGCTATGTGATATAAATGAATCCTCTTCTCTAGTTTCCTTAGCTAGAAGGACTTTCTGCTGAAGAAACCCGTCAGAGGTAATTATACCACCTCTTTAGTTCATGCCCTAGATAACCTTTTATTTTAATGAATGTTTATATATATTTGATCTACAAAACTGAATCCAATGCAGTGTACTGTCTGGCTTTCAGATTCCAAACAGTGCACAAAATAGTGCCCAGCACACAATAGGTGCTCAGTAAATATACTCATGAGAAGTATATTCCTCTTTACCATGTTATTACAGAATATTTTTGTTCAAAATGCAAATGAACAAGTTATCCAGTTTTTATTTATTTAAAACATATTTATATTTAAGTTAACATGTGATATAAAATGACTAAGAAGTAATTGCTATAGAGTGAAATTTATATTAGCCAGAATAATAGGAGCATATAGGCTACATAAACCAAGCAGCGATTAAAATGACACTAGCTTAAATGTCTGAAAATGATTGTAATATAAACTTATTCAGTTAAAATTATATCCAGTAGTTAGAAACAAGTTTACTGTTTTATAAAGGTTATCTAAACACATAAAAATAATACATATATGCATACAATAATTTAAGAACAATAACATTACATAAATTTATTGATGAGGAAAGGTCAAAGCTATCTGTTAAGATTTATGTTATTATTCTTCATAGAGCTCTGATTTTTTTTTTTTTTTTGCTAGTACTAAACTTGAATTGGGCAAGGTTGCAGTTTCAGCTGGAATTTCTCATCCCTGTCCCTTTCCCTCCTATGGGCTCTTATTTTCACAGCTCAGACTGGAGGTGTTAAGAATGCCCACTTCCCCTTGTCTTCCTTAGACTTTGGACAATAGTCTTACTCCCAGAAAAGAAATGAAAGAGTGGCCCCTTCTTTGATTTGCAGTATTTCTTTTTCGTTTTGTTTTGTTTTGTTGTTTGAAACAGAGTCTCCCTTTGTTGCCCAGCTAGAGTGCAGTGACATCAGCCTCGCTCACAGCAACCTCAAACTCCTGGGCTCAAGGGATCCTCCTGCTTTAGCCTTCTAAGGAGCTGGGACTAGAGGTATGTGCCACCACGCTCAGCTAGTTGTTCTATTTTTAGTATAGACAGGATCTCGCTGTTGCTCAAGCTCCTCTCGGACACCCAAGCTCAAGCAATCCTTCCACCTCGGCCTACCAGAGTGCTAGGACTACAGGCATGAGCCAGCACACCCAACAATTTGCAGTATTTCTGACTGGCAAATAATTCCATACTTTTAGAAATATTCAAATCTACTCATATATTTTAAATTAGGGTTAACTTTAAATTAGCTCACACTGTTCTGTATATCCTTAGCTAAATCAAGAATTTTCTATCTTTGAAAATAAGATGTTTTAAGGAGTGTGCTTTTTGTTAAGTTTCTCCCATATGATCACATTTCTGAATGTCATATATACCATTTAAGAACTAGCATTGCTCAAAATATGTTCACTTATCTTTTGGGTGTTTCTATTTATATAGACCTCGGTATTATAGCCAAATATTTAGTCACATTCCTTAATCTTGCTTTAAAAATAAGGATAATTGGATTTTGATAGATGATGTATAGTTTGGCAAAATAAGGTGTAACACCTGTATAGACATACAGTCAGGTAGATATAGATTTGGGAGTTTGTGGAAGTTCTCTTCTGGCTGCTTCAGTTCTCTCAGTGCAATATGAGCTAGATCATTTCAATGGAGAGTAGGACTTAGAGGTTTGAAAGAACAGAAAAAGATGTAAATAGATGTCTAAGAGGGTGGAAAAGTATATGGGTTAGTATGATTGTTCTCCATCATTAAGAGAAAATTGCCACATCATAATCACTAATTCAAAATGAGAAGACTAAGCCTGGTTATGTCTTTCTTTAAACACATTCAGGTACAGCAGAGACCAGGTGGAAATGTGGACATAGGTTTGAGGTTTTGCAGAGAAAATCTTAACAAATGAAGAGAAAGTCAGAATCATTGAAGGTGAATGTGAAAGATTGACTACAGTTATTAGTCATGAATTGAAGCTAAGTAAGAAAGAGGATGCTAACGGAGTGAGTGACAAAAGAAAAGGTAATAGCATCAGTGGATTAGATGTTTAGGTGCCATAGAAGTGTTAGGGGCATTGATATATATATATTACAGTGGATGAATTGTGTGGAGTCAGGTTTGTGAAATTAGGATCATTAAGTGTTGCAGATATTGGCAATGACCATAACATGGAAGTGAATGGCGCCGGTAATGCCAAGGATATGATCTTTGGAGCAGAAGAGTCCATTGAACTAATAAGTAGGCCATTAGAAAATAATCTAGAGGATGTTGAAATCTCAAAGAATGTTGGAGGGAATGACAGTGAGCCAGAAGCTAAAAATGAGAATCAGTAGATGACAGCAACAAAAAATGGTGGTGGATGATAAAAACCAATGGATGACGTGAGATTCACATATACTATTTATATATTGACATACTTGATTATACTTTTGGAATAAACTTTCCCCTTTAATTTTAAAAGGGGAAAGATCCTTTGAATCACTAAACAGCAAACTTGATGTGCAATAGTAAACATTAGAATTTATCAAAATAATCTTAAGAAATATTTTTAAATATTTTATAATAAAGAGGGAAAAATAGTATTTAATTTTATTTTTAAGGTGAATTAACATTTTAACCTCTACAGAGGTTTAATGTAATATCTAGGAAAAGCTGACTTATTAAGTGCTGATAACATCATAAAATCATTACATCTCCTTAAAATGAGAAGTTTAATTCACTTTTATCAGTTGACATTGAACTATTTATGCTGGCTGTGATCTTTTGTTATCATGCTATATTTCTCATTAGCTTTCCATAGAATTCAGTTTACATTTTAGAAATCAAGAGTGAGTTAGGCTTTGAGGAAGGCAGAACTGCCTTACTCTGCATGTGACTGTTTATGTGTGTGTGTATGTGTGTGTATCTCCCTATTGGAGTTGTAAAAAATTGTTTCTGGCTAAAAATGGAGTACAGTATGAGACTGGAGGACAGATCCCAGCATGAAACTTGCATTAAATGTAAGGTCTAAGAGGGGAATGACCGTGAGAAGAAATAAGGAGAGCAGAGCAAGAGATGTATAGGAGAAAAAGGGTTTAACGTCAAAGGAAGGGAATAGAAGTGGGACAGGAACATCTGAGAAAGTCAAAGTACAACAAAAGAAGGGGGATTCTCCTTAATTCTTAAGCCCTGACTCTCACTCCAGGCTTGTTATTTATGTCTCACATTGCTAACAAAATTTTTAGTAACCTACATTAGAGTACAAGTTGACCTAGAATTTAGGTTGTTTTGCCTTTTTTAAAAATAGAAATATAATCCCTCTTATTCCTCTAGAGGGACTCTATATAGCTTCAACTCATGGCTAGTTCTTAAAGCACAGAATTTTAAAAGAGAAATCATCAGTTCCTTTAAAAGACTCAAAGTAGGCAGGATGGGAAACGTATTCATATTTGAATTTTAGGATGATGTCTGTAGCTTGAAAACAAATCAGTCTCTTAGCCCATTATTTAGATTAATTATTGTTTTGATATTTGATATTTATATTAGTTTAAACGAATATCTTTTATCATTCCCAACATCCTCACATCATTTATGTCTTCCTCTTCTTTTTCTTACATAGATTCTTAGCATTGCTCCTTTTCTATTGAATAACAGATAAAGAGAAGAGCCTGAATGGTAGTGTTATAATTGGGAAATAATGCACTATAATTCTGATATTTTGACATAGGCAGAATTTTCTAACTTTCGCAATAAAATGCCTTCAACAATTTAATATAATATGTAGAGCCCTCAGTAGTAAATAAGCCTTATTCAGTCTGAATTCTCTAAGGCAAGCTACTGATAGAGATTTATTTTTAATCAGACATAGATGATCCAATAAATATAGGAACATTTATTGACTCTACCCAACATTTGATGACTATCACAACTTCATTCAAAAAAACTGCCAGAATTATACAATTTTTCACACATATGCAACTTAGATAATAATGTTCAGGTCTTCTTTATTAAGGAACTAGTAGTAGTAACTCTTACCCACTGGAAAAAAGACCATCTTTGCAGAGCCATTGACCTTGTATTAACTCTTTGCTTATAACTTTTCTTAAGATATTACAATGAGATTTTTATCAACAAAATAAAAGTATTGTTTCTTTCTAATGATCCTACAAATACTAGGTCTACATTCTCTATTACCTGCTTTTCCTTGTCCATTTGATGGGAGAGGTTTATGTTTTGTTTTGTTTTCTCTGCCTGTTAATTGCTTTATTTAGACTTGTCACCCTTTTTAAATAATTCCTCTGCATGTGGTGATTGTGAGAGGCATTTTAAAGCCTTTGCTGAATAGCATCTCTGTATTTGAAGTCTGGAAGAAAAAAAGGGATCTGAAAAGTAGCTTGCAACAATAACAGCTTGAAAATGTACTGTTATTAAGAGTATTGCTTAAAGCTCTTCTTATGATTACCTATTTTGGAGAATTAGAAAGAAAAAGTGAATACAATTTAAGGCTTTTGAAACTGGAGGCTGCTTTTCTTTTCTTTTCCAAAGGCAAATCTTCCTTTGAAAATAATAATTTTTACCACCCACCATCTGAACTTGGCCCTGGCAACCCCATCCAGATCTATCCTTGGGGAGGGAGGTGGAAATGGATTCCACTGACACACTTACATAGTGGCTTTAATTAAAAACATATATATGTAACCTTAACACTTGTACTCCCATAATATGCTAAAATAAAAAAAAAAGAAATATACTGAAAACCTTGGAATTGTACCATTCTTGTAACAAGACCACATAATTCAATAAATAATACAAGCTAAAACAAAACAAAACAAAAATGTGTCATGAACAGAAATAAAATGTTTTTGTAGTTAATCCTATTCATCCAAAAGGATAATCTGCTTCATAAAATATGTTTTCCTAAATAAGAAAGTCAGTGATCCAGAATAAGTTAGAGCACTCCCACTTACGGGTGGGTCTTCTGGAAACAAGCCAAGGAGATGCACTCTAGCACTCCTCCTATCCGCCTTCCTATTTAAGTGCTTTGCATGATGACTGTGCCCATCACAGGAGCAGGGAGAGGCCCTGCAGCATTTGCAGACAATACTATGTAGAGCTCACCAGAATTTGAACTTGAAAATAAATAGTTCTCCTTCAGTAATTTTTGATTTGGAAATAATGGAGACCAACCCTGCTCAGCCATGGCCATTCCAGAAGGAGCCATTGACTTGGTGGTGTCAGTAGCCCGCAGGGTCCCAAGGGGAAGCAAGCTTGGATTCAGTCATCTTTCTCTATAGAGAACCTGTAAATCAGTGTCTCTCGAACTGTAATGCACATATGAATCACTCAGAAGCCTGTTAAAATGCAGAATCAGCGAGTCTAGGGGTGGCCTGAGCTGCATTGCTAACAAGCTTCCAAGTGGTTCCAACACTGCCAATTGGTTTACCACAACATAAGTGACCAGTGTCTCAATGGAATCAAGAAGTTATGTTCTTTTTGTTTATTTTGCAATAAACTTTTTCTTAAGTGATATAAAATAAAATGTAGGCATTTGCTTCAAACATACAAATGGGCTAATGAGCATGGGAATAGCATCTGTAATTAGTTGGCAATTCTTCAACTCTGATGTGTCAATGAAATGTCCCAGTATGAAGGTTATAGTATGAAGATTATATTACAAATATATTTTCTAAACTGGGACATTTTGATAACAAAAGGGGTTACTTTTTAATAATTATGCTGGCACAACAACTGAGAAATACGTTCACCCTACTAATAATGACACCATGCTAAACAACTCTGGACAATTTATTTCAGCTTTATCATAATAGAAAATTAATTTTAAAAATTGGCTCATGTAACTGCTTTTCTTTTCAAGAATTATATGCTTATAAACATTGTTGTTTTCTTTTTTCATATATTTTTAAAAATTTATCCTCAGATTGTAAGAAATTTTTAAAAATACATCCCTCTGTAATTCCATTTTTCTAAAGCATGTATATAATATAATTTGTTCAAAGCTTTCATGGGATTATTGGCACAAAAGTATTCAATTTTTAAAAATAAATATTGAATGAAATGGTAATTTTCCTGAAGTTTTGGACTGAAATTCTCCTATATTTACTAAGAAAAAAATGTGTATATTATCTCCATGTTCAAGTTAAAATATAATGTTTTTCGATGCACCCTTAGCAGTGTTGGTCAGCCTCAGTCCTGCTAATAGTTATGCCAGGATAATAATGAATTTCCGCTGTCTTTTTAACATGCAGGTAGATGGTGTTCTAGTTATATGTTTAGCGTTACTCATGTATTCAAATATATTTTATTGACTGTCATTGTGTTGTTTTACACAGAATGGTTTCACATAGGGGATATAACTTAATTCCACAATAAATATTGATTTACATTCTGCCACTATTAACAGCTTGGCCTTATAGATAAACTTTATATGCTCATACTTTGCCTTGTGCACCGTGGATTTCACTGTAAATGCATGATTCTTAAAAAGCCAATAAAAATGTTTGTTTAAGATCATCTTCATTTATATCAAGTGATTTACTTTTAAATCCTCTGGCTGAATTTTATGGGCAAAGAATTGCATTGCATCAACTTTAATATCACACTATAATGCACAGTTTAAAAATCCTTTAAGTCTTAAGGGAAACAATGGAAGCTAAACTCAATTACCTGCAGGTGGGTTGTCAGTATGAATGAGACAAAAGCTGTTGTTTTCCAGGACAATTAACTGGTTTAAAGCTGACATACAGTAATTTGTCAGCTAGAGAGAACCCTTTATTAATGCTTTTTAAAATGTAAATTTAAGATATTTCTGCTACTTAAATTGGTAGTTTAATTTGTTTGTTGTTTTCAGAACTATATAGTTTTTGTAAATTTACAATGACAAGTTTAAATAAAGATTCATAGGACACAGCTGCCCCAAAGAAATAGTCCTCATCTTTATCGTGTTTCTTTTATAGACAAATAAATTACCCATTCTTTCCTCAAAAATTGAAAAAACAATACCCTGAAGTGACATATTTTGGTAAGAAGCGAATTTTTTTGTCCTTTACAAAGCCTAATTACTATCTATGTGAATATATTTAAATCATACACAAATGTGTTTCGAAATGGTAACATAAAATAACTAGATAACAATGGATGACCTAAACCTCCACTGGTTAATTAACTGACAAAAAAATCCAGTCTTTAAAGATTTTTAAAATATATTTTACTAATTATTTTCATTTTTTCTCAAGTGAATTACTTTTATATTCCCTGACAGAAATTGGTTTATGTGAAGCTATTACATTCTATATGTTAAAATATTCTCACTCTTAAAATCTTTTTTTCTTTGAATTATGTATATCTCAGAAATAAAAGTAGGTAATTGACCAAATCGATGTTTATTTATTTATTTTTTATTTTTTTTATTTTTACTTTTTTTTTTTATTTTGGCATATTATGGGGGTACAGATTTTAAGGTTTCAATAAATGCCCATTTCCCCCCCTCCCCCCAAAAGTCTGAGTCTCCATCATGACCATCCCCCAGATGGTGCACATCTCACTCACTATGTATGTATATACCCGCCCCCCTCCCCCCTCCCGCCTGCCCAATACCCTATTACTGTAGCACCTATGTGTCCACTTAGGTGCTACTCAGTTAATACCAGTTTGCTGGAGAATATATCTGGTGCTTGTTTTTCCATTCTTGGGATACTTCACTTAGTAGTATGGGTTCCAGCTCTAACCAGGAAAATATAAGATGTGCTATATCACCATTGTTTCTTAGAGCTGAATAGTACTCCATGGTATACATATACCACATTTTATTAATCCATTCTTGGATTGATGGGCACTTGGGCTGTTTCCACAGCCTTGCAATTATGAATTGTGCTGCTATAAACATTCGAGTGCAGGTGTCTTTTTTGTAGAGTGTCACTGGATCATTTGGGTAGATGCCCAGCAATGGGATTGCTGGATCAAATGGTAGATTCAGTTGTATCGCTTTAAGGTATCTCCATATTGCTTTCCACAGAGGTTGAACTAGTTTGCAGTCCCACCAGCAGTGTAGGAGTGTTCCTCTCTCTCCGCAACCACGCCAGCATTTATTGTTTGGAGATTTTTTGATAAAGGCCATTCTCACTGGGGTTAAGTGATATCTCATTGTGGTTTTGATTTGCATTTCCCTGATGATTAGAGATGTTGAGCATTTCTTCATATGTTTGTTGGCCATTCTTCTGTCTTCTTTAGAAAAATTTCTGTTCAAGTCCTTTGCCCACTTTTTAATGGGGTTATTTGATTTTTTCTTCCTAATTTTCATGAGTTCTAAGTATATTCTAGTTATCAGTCCCTTATCGGATGCATAGGATGCAAAAATTTTCTCCCATTCTGTAGGTTGTCTGTTTACTTTCATGACTATTTCTTCGGCAGAAGCTTTGTAGTTTGATCATGTCCCATTTATTTATTTTTGTTGCTGCTGTGATTGCCTTTGGGGACTTCTTCATAAACTCTTTGCCCAGGCCGATGTCTAGGAGAGTGTTTCCAACTTTTTCCTCTAGAGTTCTAATAGTTTCATACCTTAGGTTTAAGTCTGTTATCCAGCGTGAGTTGGTTTTTGTGAGAGGTGAAAGGTGTGGGTCCTGTTTTAGCCTTCTACAGGTGGCTATCCAGTTTTCCCAGCACCATTTATTGAAGAGGGATTCTTTTCCCCAGCGTATGTTTTTGTCTGCTTTGTCAAAGATGAGATGGCTATATGAGGATGGTTTTATATCAGGATTCTCACATCTGTTCCACTGGTCAATATTCCTGTTTTTGTGCCAATACCATATTGTTTTAATTACTACAGCTTTGTAGTATAGTTTGATATCTGGCATATTAATGCCTCCCATTTTGTTTTTGTTGCCTAGAATTGCTCTTGATATTCGGGGTCTTCTTTGGTTCCATACGAAGCGTAAAATTATTTTTTCTATATCTGTGAAGAATGCTGATGGGATTTTATATTTACCTCATAGTTCAGTTGTCCAATTCTTGAGTTTATCTAGAAAAATTGCTTGCCCAGTCCAAAATTAATTTAGCATTTTCATAAGAGTCTATATTATAATATTTAACAAAGATTTTATTTTGCATATATTTTTTAAAATATGTTTTTAGTTAACTTTTTGTTTTGAATTAAAATCAGATCACAATAAATTTGCAAAATATTTTACAAAGGATGTCTGAATACCTGCCACCCAGTTTAGCTTCTTTAATGTTAACATTTTCCTTAGTCACAGTTCAGTTATCAAAGCCAAAAAGTCTACAGCAATGTAATTCTAGCAACTGGTCTACTGACCTTCTTTGAATTTCATCAATTGTGCTTTCAACATTCTTTTGCTAGATCAGAATCTAATCCAGGAAAACACATTGCAATCAGTTATGTCTCCTTTTATGTAGGACAATTTCTGAGTCTTTGTCTTTGTACCTATCTTATTTTTAAAAGCGCTGGGCAGTTATTTTGTAAAATGACTATCAATTTGGTCTTGTCTCATTTAGTCTCATTACTAAATTCAGGTTATGAGCTTTTGACAAGAATACAACAAAAACAATGTCCCACTTTCCCAGGCCACTGTATCAACATATTGATTCGTTTCATTCCTCGTGTTAATTTTTAACACTTTGTAAAAATGGTGTGGTGCAGGTTTCTCCACTATAATGTTGTATTATCCCCTTTGCAATTAATGAGGATGTTCCTGGGAAATATTTATAACTATGTAAATATTCTGTTTTTATTCCCTTTAATCCACAAAGTTGTGGATCCATTGATAATTCTTGCCTAAAACAATTACTCCTGTGATGTTTGCCAAATCGTGATTTCTATTTAATCATCATTCAAATTTATTGCACGGTGTGTTGCAAAGTAGTCTTTTATGGTTTTTTAAAATATCTTCTCTTTCAATGGTTATTTCTCCTTTGAAAGTTCTCATTTTTGTGTTTGTGCTTTCTTACTTTTTTCTTTGATCAAATTATGTGGGGGTTTGTCTAGTTGATTAACTTTTATCAAACACAACAAAACAGGGTTTTTATTTTTTAACTGGATCTATTACTTTTCTATTCTCTACTTCATAAATTTTGGCTTTTATCTTTATGATTATCCCCATTTTGCATACTTTTGATTTACTTGTTATTCCTTTTCTAGTTTTTGAGCTGATAATAATATTAAATGTATTGAAAGTTAAATCAGTTTTCAATAAATTTTTTGTATATCTTACAATTAAAATTTTATCAAGTTTATTTTGAGGTCTTCATTTTTACCAAAAATAGTGTTTAGTGTCATGATTCTTCCTCTGATCACTGTCTTAAATATATCATAAACACATGTAATTTGTAATTTAGTATTATTTCCCTTTTTACCTGAGTTTTAGTAGAAGGCTTTTAATATTCTTTTTTGCTTTTGATTTGGTTAATAACTTACACTTTTATTAATAATTTCTAGTTTTGTTGTATTATTATTAGAGATTTTATTTTTCATAACCCTACTTGGAACCCATGGAACTCAATGATTTTTTGTGACTTAATATACAATAAAGTTTAAAAATTTCACATGGGTACTTAGGAAGAAGTTTCATTTTCAATTATCAGGGTGTAAAGCTTGATAAAATCTATCAAATTGACTGTGGTGCCTGGGTCTTCTCTATACTTATCTATTTTTTATCTATTTGATTTGTCTTGTGCTGAGACTGGTACATGAAAATCTCCTATTACTAATGTATTTTTATCTGTGTTCTTTCATCTCTTGTAGGTTTGTGTCATATCTTCATTGTAATTGTGGCTTTTAACATTAAAATATGCTTTCTTTGTCATGTTAAATGTATCTGTTTTGCCTAATTTCTACTCAGAATCACTACACCTGCTTTCTAATTGTCTCCATTTACCTGTATACTTTTTTCTTTCTCTTTATTTTTAGCCTTTCAGAATTGATTTATTTTAATTGTTTTAGTACAAAGCATAAAATTTAGTTGTTGCATTGTGAGTTAAATTGAAAAGCTTTTTCTCTGAGTGAGTTAATATATTAATTCTCAACTCTGTCAAATATTTTAAATTATATGTATTATAACATAGTTGCTATATTTCTTTCTCTTCAAGATGCATTTTTTTTGTTTTTTCACTTAGCTAACTTGATATTTAGAGTTTATATTTTATTTTAGTAATTACTTTTGTATTTATGTGATTTTTACTAATTAGTAGCTTTCTTCACTCTAGTATTTACATAAATTTTAATGCTCTTAGTCCTGTCTTATTATTTAAAATATTACAATTTAGTTTGTCAGTTTTTAATATTAGCCTTTAATTCACACTTATCACCTGTACATCATCAATGAGATTCTTCTACTTTCTTTTCTTCTCTCCTTTTCCATTTTTAGTTGCATCATTTCTACTGTGTTATCACATATAATATTTACACACTAGCATTCCACCCTTGTTTTTATCTTTTTTAGTCTAATGTGCATACACACACACACACACACTTCTATAATGCAATTGTGTTGCTGAAGTGTTCACATTCAACTCTTGATTGACACAAATTCACCATCTAGTATATTCTCAAAAAAATTTTATACATATTTCCATAAATTCTTGTAAATTTCAAAAGTATTTTTCTATAGCCTTGATAATTGACAAAAAGTAAGCTACATATAAAATACTTCCTTCACACTTTGTCACTAAGATTTTTGAAAATACCTCTCCAATGTTGTTTTGTTTTTTTTTTCCAATGTTGGCTTAAAAATTTTGATGCCTATCTATGTCTTTTGCCCTTGTAAATTATATGATCTTTTTGCCTGGAGGCCTTAAAGATGACTTTTTCATTGTCACAGTCAAATAGTTTTTCTAGGATATATCTCAGCATTGATAGTTTTGATTAATTTACTCAAATGCATAACTCCTTCAACTGTAGGATTCCAGATCTGTTATAACTGCAAAATTTTCTTGGATTATAATTTTAAATGTTTGTTCTGATCAACCTCTTTGTTTTTTTCCACAGACTGCAGTGATACAAACGTTATTCCTTCTTTACATATCTTATATTTTCACTACTTTTCTCTGGCTTGTTTTAGTCCTTCTCTTACCTCAGTTTTATTCTTTGGGTGTTTTCTTGCCTTTCTTCAATGATTTCATTAACTTTTAATTTGAGTCTATTATTCCTGGTCACAATATACATTAGTAATTAGGTCTGATATAATTTTGTCTTTTTATTCCATTTCTGTCTTAAGTTCTTTTGCTATCTTAGTTTTTAGTTATTTCTGTTTTTAATTTTTGCATTTCTGGCTCAACTATTTTTTTAAATACACAAATGTTTGCTTGCCTGCATTTAATTAAGTTGAGAGTATTGTCCTGCAGTTTGTGTATTTGCTTTTTCTGCTTCATAGTTATTTTCTTAGAGGCAAGGCAAGGGGAAGTTTTTAGTTGAGGTATGTTGAATCTCATTATTTTAAATTTATTATAACTTTGCAGAGGTATTTTTTTCTTCATTTATGTCTTTTGAATTTGAGATGGTTTCCAAGAATGCATGTCTAATGAAGTCCTCTTCTGTAAAACTGTGGCAAAGTCAGCTTCTTTAGTTGATATTTTTGTTGGTGGTGATAGGTATTGTACATGCTTTGATTTTTTTTATTTTCTTTTGTTTTGTTGAACCCCAAGTTTTCTTTCTTTTTCTATTTTTTTTTTTTTTGCTTCATTATTCCTTCACCACCTGTCAATGAGAAGAGTACCTCTCACCTTATTTCTTCTCTCCCCTGTCCCCTCCAAGAAGCCGTGCTTTTTAAAAACTGATGTTTCAAATCATGGGCATGTTTCCATTTATGCTTTGTCATCTGTACTATGCTGTCGTGGGGCTTCTTTTTGTGTTTTGTGTTTTCCCATTTACAGTAGACTTAGTATTTCTATCTGTGGTGTTACATAAACCCTAGGCCTGTTGTGAGCTTTCTTTTCTTCCCTCAATTTTTCTTTGCCTGTCTTTATTCTATGCAAAGGCACATGACAAGATAGGTGTGTGAGAGGTAGCTCAATGAGATTTTGTATGATTTATTTTTTTAATCATAGCTATTTTGAAGTTTTTGCATTTGTTTGTCTTCATATTATACTGAGGCCATGTGTGTGTGTATGTGTCTGTGTGTATTTTATTTGTTCCTTTTGTTCAGCTTTGTTTTTGGACAAAATATTGGAAGAGATGGATCTAGACAGCTGCCATTGCCTTCAGTTACCCAGAAGTCCAATATATCCTGATTTTCAATTTCAATGTGTCACAAAAGTCAATTCTTAGATATCAATAATCTCATTGGTGATTTCTATTCAGATGTTTGGAATGACTGCTATTTTTCCCATGATGAATAACTATTTTACAAATACTAATAAACTAAATTTTTAGCACTGATATATCACTCTGGGAAATCTCAACAGCTTAACTTGGAAATATATTACTTGCAAAATGATTGCAGAATGTATTTGGCTCTGGAGTCAGATTGGCTGAATTCATATCAACTACTTAGTACTGTGTTGCCTTGGGCAAGTTCTTCACTTTCTATCATTGTCATTTGCTCCATGAAATGAGAATAATAATGTTCCCACTTCATGGAGTTGCTAATAAGGATTAGAGAAGATAATGCAAATAAAGCAATTAAAATGGTCTCTGACATAAAACCATTCCTCACAAAATTTAAACCTTCTTGGTGATGTTGGAAGAATACCAGTTAATATGTCTTCTTTTCTATATCAATTTAATTTTTCTCACTCAGAAGGCAGTTATTTCAATATTTTAAAATATTGGTGTTTATTATTTTATTTTTACAGCCTTAGAACTCCCTCTTACTCCTCTAATTACTCAGATTAACAAGCACTATTAAAAAACTATTATAAATTTGATTAATTCACAGGTCATAAACTTAAAAACACATTATGATTTGTGGGGGATGGTGGGAAGCATTAATTTAAAATATAGAGGCATGCAGAATTAATGATGGTTATGTTAGTAACAAACTATTCTCTGTTCTTTCAATAAAGCAAACTCCTTGAAAAAATCCAGTTAAGAAATAGTTCCACAGGGTGAACTGCATAACAAAATGCATTCTAAATATATTTCTTTATAAAAACCTAGGCTGGAATATGGAACAGTAAAAAAATACTCATGAAGATTTCCAAGAACATTACTTTATTGGTTATTAGCATCCTGAGGGACAGTTTTTGGTGTTATGTTATGGAATAGTTTTTAGTATTTTTGTGGATTTTCAAGAAAAAGTAGACAAAAATTACCAAAGAACAGAACTTGCTTAAAATAAGATTTTAAAAACAATAATTTGAATTATCCAAATAGTATTACCTGCCCCTAGAATCTGTGTCTCTTTTATTTTGTGTGTTTTAGAGTATAAAGAACACCTGGTAAAAAGATAGAAGAAATGATTTCTTTCACTTGAACTTATATATATATATATATATATATATATATATATACACACACACACACACACATATATATGTATATATATTTAATAAATATTTATTAATCATAAACAATGTTCAAAGAATGCAATCAAGTATTATGGGACAATACAGACAAGGAAATAACTGGCATCCACAAGAAGAAACATGAGAAATATACTCATAAACAACTACCGATGTGATTCAAAGCACAATGGAATCAGAACTTCAAAAGGTTTGTAAGCAAAGGACTAAAGGAGTCCAGAAATACTCAAAGTAAGCTTGAACAATTCTAAACAATTAAAACTTCCATGAACTTAAAACCGTTCAGTTAAGAAATGGTACAAAGCCAAACATGTTTAAAGCCATCACATGCAGCAATGTCTTTGTGTGTCAGGGGCTTCTATGTAAATGAGAGTTCTCCAAATTAACATAATATATGTATTTAATATTTATTGAAGTACAAAAATAAAAATCTGATACCTTAAATCTTACCTATAATTTTTAAGTCACAGAAATAACGACAGTAATTGTTTAGAGCTTATCCTAACAAAAATATTTGGGGCTGGAGAACTCTATCATTGACGTTATTTTAAATTGCTAATGCAGTGTGATAATAAAAAGGAGACTGATTTTGGTTGCCTTTACTATGTTTGTAAATATCCTACTTATGGCTCACACTCTGGTTGGACCAGCTCTCATTAGCATTGTTATACCCCTGCTAATGTGATTAAAAATATGTTAGCTCTTATACACGAGGCATTCAAGTTCCTTGGAAGGCAAAGGAGGAATTTATGTACTCAGTTTCCAACACGGGGAGGGACTGAATTGTAGAGGACCTTGAAGTGTCCTACAACTCACCATTAACTACTTTAAAATCACAAAGAATTTCAGGAAATTTAAACGTACAGTGCAAGAGAATATATGAATAAATTTTTCCTCATTATCATACAGGTGACATAAACATTCATGTTAGTTTATTTAACTGTAAAATTGAAGTGGATGCTCAGCTCTCCTAACAAAGAATGCTGATTTCCTCACTACAGATACTGAAGAGGCAATCTGCATAGACACAATTGGAATATTCATTGTGTTGGTCACATACCATGTAGAGTAGGATCAAAATATTCAGTGGATAATAGTCAAAAGAATAAAACATCTCAGCATGAAAAATTATCCTATGCCTAATACCAGGATATAACAGGATCTGGTTCTAATCAGTTAACATTTCATCAAATCACCCTTAATCATGATGATTTTCTGTTCCTTCAGGACTACTTTATTTTAATGTGACATTTTATTAATATATGGCTTTAATTTATTACTATTTGTTTGAAGTAATGATAATTAGTATTTACTTTCTTACCTAACTTAATTATATTTACTGAAGAACTTTTAATGTTTAGCAAAGTGGAACAAAAGGAAATGCAAAATTCATAACAAAATAAAAACCAAAACTCCATCATTCAAAAACTGGCTATTATAGCTTGTAAATATGTTAGTCAATTGCAATTGATTTAAGTATTACTACCAAAATTTTGTTATTTAATTGTAAATAATAATTTTTTTCTCAGAAATGGCTATTTTAAACATAAAGTTCACATTTATTTGGATGACATCATCAAGAAAGCAAGCTTCTCAGAAGTTTCTTAATAAATATTTGAAAGCCTTTGCTGATATATCCTAAATTGCTCCTCATTATTCTGTATATTAATCTTTCCTGATATTCTATAAAACCCATGGGGACAGGCACTGCCTATGTGTATCTTGACAAGCACTTTAATCCATAAATGTATTCAATAGATATTTATGGAATAAAATTGATAAGCCATTCTGATTTATGTGGGCAGCTGTCCTGGCAACAGTAGTAAACTGGTATTACCAAAATTATTTCACAGGAGCTAACATAATAAATAATATTGATAGAAAATAATTTAAGCACTCGATATGTGCTAGACCCACATGTTTGATATTACTGACTCAGTTAATCTTCATCCGAATCTTAGGAACACTGTTCTAAGGCTTATCTCATTTTATATAAGAGAAAATGGAGACATATAGAGATTAACTGAATTGGCTATAAGTAAAATTTTTGCTCTGGGTCTCTTTCCTGATGCAGAAGAGACTAACCAATACTTTTCATGCCTCACTTGGCTATAAGAAACACAAGTTGAGGTCAAGATTCTACCCAGAGTGAATCTCTGGTAAATCTCCGAGTATATAGACTGGAAACTTACAGAGCTGCACTCTGGAAGAAATGGTAAGCTAGAGGCAAACAGTCCCTTGTCAGATGACAGTCTAGATTTGAATATCTCAGCGACCTTGTAACTCTCAAGGCTAATTTTGGATGAAGATAATGCCAGATTTATAGTTTCTTTAGACTTCTGGCAGAAATAAATGTAAATCCTCTCAGGAAGAAGGAACATCATTCTGGGCCTCTATTGTTTTTTAAAATAATGTTTTTTTGATTCAAAGTCTAGAACACAATCAACAATAACCTAGAAATATGATGATATATGATGATGTGAAGGAAAGCCAGAGTAAATAACAGAAAAAGATTATATTCCAGATAATGGAACTACCATATACAGACTAAAAATTTCATGAATATAAAACACTTTTCTATTTTAGCAAGGAAATAGAAAGTATAAAGTATTTTTTGAATGAAAAAAGACCTGACTAGAAATAATAGAACTTTAAAACACAAAAAATATTATGCATTTTATTGATACTTTAAGAAAATATTAGAAACAACTAAAAAGAACTTGAATGAACTCGAATATAGATCAGAAGAAAGTATTCAAAGTAACAAAGGGAAATCAAGTGAGTAAAACACAGAAAGCAAGAAAACTTTATAGAGAACACAATAAGGATTTCTAATATGTGTTTAATTGTATCCCAGTGGAGAAGAGAGAGAAATTGTGGCAGAACAAGATTTCAAGTGATAATAAGAGAATTACCCAAAGCTAATGAAATATACCAAGCTGTAGCTAATAACCTAACAAGTCCTAATAGTATAAAGATGAGAAAAATCTATGCCTAAATATAGTAACTCTCCAGGAGACTAAAGACAAAGAGAAAAATCTCAAAAGCAGCCAAAGGAAATGCAGACATTAATTTCCAGAAAGCACAATTATCTCAATATGGTATGATATGATATCTCGATAACATTCTTAATAGTCCTAGAGAAAATGAATAAATTACTAGATTTGAAATATTGAAATTTGAAAAATTGAAATATTTTTCAATGATAAAATCTGATAAGTATAATTTCAAATAATCAAAAACAGAGAATTCACAACCAGGAATACTACACTAAAGAAAATAACAAAAGATGCTTTTATCAGGAAAAAGGAAAATTGTTTGAGGTGTAAGACCAAAATTAAGTGAAGAAATGAAGGAAAGAATTAAAAGAAAAAGAAAAAAAGGGGTAAATATAAATGAATATTGACTATGTATCTTTTTAAGATATCTGATAAAAATACCACATAAAAAGGGGTAATGCTGAAAGGAGTTAAAATATTCAAAGGTTCTTGCATCAGTAAAAGTTGGCCAAAGACTTGAGAATAATTTTTGCATAGATTTTTGGTGGCTCCTTTACTGCTCCTATCTCACTGGCATCATGTCCAGAAATCCCAGTTGCCTTGGAAGACTCAAACTTGATTCATTCTTAATTCTGCTTTGATATCATTCCTTTTGCTATGATTTGGAAATCGCTGTCAGAAAGTCTTTGTAAATATGGAACTCATCTCATGCATTCTTCTCTCAAATATTATATAGGCCATGTTGGCTGCTGTTCAAAGTCTGCTAACATTGGTTTTAAACTTTGTTTAGCTTAAATAGTTTCTCATAGTGGGAAAGTAAAACCTATACCAGCTACTCTGTCATGGTCAGATCCAAAGATCATTGTCATGCATTTTAATAAATCTGTTTTTTTTCTTAATTTTGAAATTTCACTCACTAGATTAACCAGAAACAGAAAAGAAAGGACTCTAATAACCTTAATTAGGAATGAAAAAGGAGAACTTACAACTGATACCATGGACATACAAAATATGTAAAAATCTCTATGCACATAAACTTGGAAACATGGAGGAAATTGACAAATTCTTAGAAACATACAACCTCCCTGGGCTCAATAAGGAAGAAATAGAATTCCTGAACAAACCAACACCACATACTGAAATGGAAGTAGCAATAAAAAACTTTCTAAAAAAAACTCCCAGACCAGGTGGTTTTATATCAGAATTTTACCAGACCTACAAAGAAGAACTGGTGCCTATCTTGTAGAAATTATTCCACAACATTGAGAAGGAAGGAATCCTCCCCAACATGTTTTACAAAGCCAGTATCACCCTGATGATACCAAAGCCAGAAAAGCAGAAAACTACAAACCAATATCCCATATGAATATAGATGTGAAACTTTTTAATAAAATCCTGGCAAATTGAATTCAGCTGCTCATCAAAAATAATCCATCGTGACCAAGTGGGCCTCATAGGAGAGATGCAGGCATGGTTCGACATATGCAAATCTATAAATGTAATTCACCACATAAACAGAAGTAAAAACAAAGACTGTATGATCCTCTCAATAAATGCAGAAAGAGCATTCAACAAAATTCAGCACCCTTTCATGAAAAGAACGCTTAATAAAATAGTCACAGATGGGACTTACCTAAAATGATAAAAGCCATATACTACAAACCCATATCCAACATCATACTGAATGGGGAAATTAGAACTGGAACCAGACAAGGTTGCCATGTAATATCACTTCTATTCAACGTAGTACTGGAAATCCTAGCAAGAGCAATCAGACAAGATAAGGAAATCAAGGGCATGTAAATTGGAGCAGAAGCCAAACTTTCACTCTTTGCTTAGATATGATGCAATATCTAGAAAACCCCAAAGATTCTTCCAAGAGACCACTGGAGTTGAAATTCCATAACAAAACCATGCAAATTCATATGTCATGTATATATTTTTATGTTCTATAAGGTTATAGAGGGTTTCTGAAAACATGTCACCTTGGATTTAGGGTGTCTAAATATGAATACTATTTCATGCAATCATTTTTTTTAAAATGCTACACATCTCCTGCAGGTATTCTACAGTGGTCAGGTCAAATTTCTAGGAGAACACTAAAAGTCAGTTTCCTAAACATGAGAAATTTCTCAATTCTCAATGACATTACAGATTTGACTTAAAATAATTGAATTTTGGATCCACAAAGTGATGAAGGATTACTACCATAATCAGGTTTAATTATTTTTCCTTGAAACGAATTTTGTTTTGTCTAGTGCCATTCTATTCTAGTGCCATTGCTGACCATGGAATCATATGCATCCAGAGTAGACATTCTTAGATTATTGGGGGCATTTGGAGTATCAACTTGGGAAATGCTATCAGATGAAAAGAAGCAACTTTGTATCTCATCACAAAACCTTATATTTTGCTGATGAGAGAAATAAAATGCTAAGAATATAATTTCTTAAAACCAGGCCCTTGTTTTACTGTGAATATTAAAAAGCTGCCATTCAATAAATGCTTTGAATGTCTAAGAAATAAACTGGAAAACAATTCTCAGAATTTAATTTTTTATATTTCCAGAGGAAAAATATAATTACTTTATTTTCTAATATTTCATATGACACTTTGGTAATACAAAAGTCATAGTTAAGAGTGATTGTTCAGACATTTGGCTTTATAACATTTTCTCACTGCACTGCACCAGATGTCAAAATCCATTACATTCATGGTGTCACTTTCATAATTTTAATGAGTGAGCTTCTGTGACAGAAATAAACACTGTCAGGATTTTCCAAGGAATCAAGTCTTTTTCAAATTTTCTTCTTTTAATAGCTGAGCTTTTTAAAAGTATTAAATTTACTTTTTCTCATATAAAAAAATCTTTAGAAGCTAAGCAAGTAACTGACATTAAGCTTCATTCAATACTGTTATACAAAGTTTTATTTAATACATTTGTGAATTGCTAATTTGACCTACTTGAATACTGTAGCTAATGTTTTATTGGGATTCTGGAACCAAGTATTTTGGTTTGCCTTCTTGTTTCTAAGAGAGCCAGATTTCTGCATGAATATTTTATAAGAATTAACTGGGGAAAAAATGGACAGTTTTTAGTTGATACTTTCATAAATAATAACCAGTTCTTATACCTGGAGACAATTCTTAGGGTGAAAATAAACTACCCAATCTAGGCATCAGCATCTAATACAGCAGCAGTTCAGAGCAGAAGAAATAAGAGACAGATGAGCAGAATGAGTGATGTAAGATGGAACAAAGAAGGGAATGGAGTTATTTTGATACTTGTTTCCTCCCTTGGGGCCAGTTCCTAAAGCTTGTAACTAATAACTTAAAACACATCTGTTTGAACAGGTTATCTCACATAAAACAAAGTGGTGAATTAGACTTGGATGGAATCACAAACTTTGGCTTCCTTCAGGGTAATGCATACCTGTCTTTTGCTTATCTTTCTCCAAATTAATTATACTACCTTGATCCACTTGGGAAAAGCCTGCCTCCTTCTTCCTCAAAATAAATTCTCTTCTTAAAAGTAACAAATGAGGCCGGGCGCTGTGGCTCACGCCTGTAATCCTAGCTCTTGGGAGGCCGAGGCGGGCGGATTGCTCGAGGTCAGGAGTTCGAAACCAGCCTGAGCAAGAGCGAGACCCCGTCTCTACTATAAATAGAAAGAAATTAATTGGCCAACTGATATATATATAAAAAATTAGCCGGGCATGGTGGCGCATGCCTGTAGTCCCAGCTACTTGGGAGGCTGAGGCAGAAGGATTGCTTGAGCCCAGGAGTTTGAGGTTGCTGTGAGCTAGGCTGACACCACGGCACTCACTCTAGCCCGAGCAACAAAGCGAGACACTGTCTCAAAAAAAAAAAAAAAAAAAAAAACCCTAAAACAAAACAATATAAAACAAAGAACTAAAATTAAGCATAGAAGGCAAAATATGTGGAAAATCACAAAATGTACATTTAGTCCTGCCACATAGATTCTTATATTCTCTATGGAATGGTGCACGGTTGAATATTTTCAGCGTCTGCTATTCAAATGGTCATTAAAAGAAGGGAAGTAGAGATTAAAAATTTGCAAAATTTCTTTTGCTTTGGACTCTCTAGATGGATACATAATTCTCTCAAAACATCTCGGTAATTGAATCAGCCACATTAACATGGCTTAAAATTATAAAATAAGTACATATGCATCTTACAACACATCACCTTTTCTCTGTTAGTATTACTTTAAGTCTGAATGTTCAATGGCAAAATTGCAAAGGATTAAATTACATTATTATTAACATACTTATTAATTTGATACTTCCTATAAACTACAAAAAGGTCAAAGCAAAGATGAATGAATAATCAAATAAAAATATTTACATCAATTGCAATATCTTGAATAAAGAAAATAAATATGGAAATTTTATTAATTTATAAATATGAGAAAAATTTATAAATATGAGACCTTTCATTATCATTTAATTTCTAGAACTTTTTGGAATTAATTTTCAAGAAGGGTACAAATAGTCTTTAAAAATTAAGACTCTACAAATCTGTAGAATACACATGATTTAGAAATTGTTTGCTGAGTTAAAAGAAAATTTTAATGATATTTATTCCTAAAATTTGAGATTTATTCTCAATGCATTTAGTAGAATCATGCCTCAAAACTGTAACACATCTTTCTCTGGTATACAGGAGGTTGAGGGAACACTATCTTATTAAAATGTATCTCTGGATGCAATTTGTTTTTCCAATCAAATACATACACCTATCATATGCTTATGGAAATATTTAGGAGCAAAAAAATATTAATCAATGTGTTTTGTGTTAAGTTCTTTAAAAGAACAGAAAAAAAATTTAAGTAAAGGACTTTTAAATGTTAAATAAATACAACTTTTAGAATTTGGAATTTTAAGTTATTAAGCTTTATTTATGCAAGGCATGTGTTAGGGAACTGGAATCAGGTGGCTGTCAGTTTGGATCTTAGCCTTTCCATTATGCTTTGGAATTCCTGGACAAATAATGTGAAATGCAAACCTCAGCTACTTATTAACAAAAATATACATTATACCCATCCATATTTACTGTTGCAAAAATTCAGTAAAAATCATAATAATAGAATTGTAATTTTATAGCCAACATTTAGTAAAGGCTTATGATATGCCAGATTCTTTGATAAATATTTTAAATATATTATCTCATTTAATTCTCAGAGAACCCTATGAATAGATATTCTATCATTTCTTTTTTATGAATTAAGAAATTTAGAGATAAAGAAAATTGAAAATATTAATACTAAATTTTGCACCAGATAATAATTGTCTCTAAAGTGAGTTCATAATATATGAAGCTGCAATTCAATGAAATGATTATGAAAAAAGTTTCTGCTGCCATAGGGATTAGAATATGATTGGTACTCTGTGAGTATTATTGCCCCAATTTTTTTAATCAGTAATTTGTTATAATAAAAGAGTCATAACAGTGGGTATTGGAGACAGACTAAGATCTAGTCCCTATTTTTTTTTTTTTTTTTTTTTTTTGAGACAGAGTCTCACTTTGTTGCCCAGGCTAGAGTGAGTGCCGTGGCATCAGCCTAGCTCACAGCAACCTCAAACTCCTGGGCTCAAGTGATCCTCCTGCCTCAGCCTCCCGAGTAGCTGGGACTACAGGCATGAGCCACCACGCCCGGCCAATATTTTTTTGTATATATATTTTTAGTTGGTCAATTAATTTCTTTCTATTTTTTTTTTTTTAGTGGAGATGGGGTCTCGCTCAGGGTGGTTTCGAACTCCTGACCTCGAGCAATCCGCCCGCCTCAGCCGCCCAGAGTGCTAGGATTACAGGCGTGAGCCACCACGCCCGGCTAGTCCCTATTTTAACATGCTAGGTATGGCACCTCAGGCAAGTCTTTTAGGCTGCATTTTTCAAATCTGTTAAGGTAGGGGAAAACATATTGCACATATTATAAAATA
Organism: Microcebus murinus; assembly: GCF_040939455.1. NCBI lineage: Eukaryota > Metazoa > Chordata > Mammalia > Primates > Cheirogaleidae > Microcebus > Microcebus murinus. The sequence goes on along the minus strand of NC_134118.1, from coordinate 32,639,213 downwards.
ATCAATAAGATAGTTATTGGAAGATAATTTATTCTTACTATAGAAAGACACTTAATCTTCATGCTATTAGAGTCTTGACCCTTTCTCAAAGCCCTAAATAAAAAAGTTGAGTTTTTCGAGATATAATAGTCTTGACTTAATAGTGCTATTTCTAACAGCTAAAGCCAGAAGATTTGGGGATAACCAGCACTTTGTGCATATTTAAAAGGCTAAAATTAGCAGCAACAGTTGCTACAAAAATAGATTGTTTTTCTCTCTCCCACAAATAGACCTAGGGGCCAACTAAATTTGTTCATTCTATCATTTGGAAATCTATTTCCTTTTTTTTTCTTTTTTTTTCTTTTTGAGACAGGGTTTCCCTCTGTTGTCTGGGCTACAGTGTGGTGGCACCATTATAGCTCACTACAACCTCAAACTCCTGGGCTCAAGCGATCCTCCTGCCCCAAGTAGCTGGGACTACAGGTTGGTGCCACCACACTCTGGCTAATTTTTCTATTTTTGGTAAAAACGAAGGTCTATGTTTCCCAGGCTGGTCACAAGCAATCCTCCTGCCTCCACCCTACCAAAATGCTGGGATTACAGGCATGAACCAAGGGACGTGGCTGATAGTTCCATTTCTAAATTTACCCCAAATCTAAGTATCTCATCTGTTACTCTAGAGTTTGTTCATAATTTATTTGTATTTCTATTTCTATTCTTAATACTTCAGATTTATAGATTTGGTATCATAAATATTATTTTATTGCTTATCTATATATTTTTTAAGATGAAGAGTTCTCGCTCTGTTGCCTGGGCTAGAGTGCCATGGCACCAGCCTAGCTCACAGTAACCTCAAACTCTTGACCTCAACGGATTCTCCCCCCTTGGCCTCCCAGAGTGCTAGGATTAGCACATAGGTGTGAACCAATGTGCCCAGCCAACAAGTGGTTGATTTTAGATCTTTTGAGAATTCAGGTTTGAAAGGGTATCATAAAAGGATATATACAAAGTTTGAATGTTGTGTACTCATCAATACATTTACCATCATAAAGAAGACGTGCTTATCTGTATAATAAAGCATTGGGACTGAAAGATTCAGGCAAATACAAAGCTGGTAATAGTCTGCTCTTGCTACTCAAAGGATGGTCCATGGCTTTGCAGTAGTGACTCCCTTGATCTTGTTACAATTGCAGAACCTCATCTATATCCCACACTCATGAATCGGCATTTGCATTTTAACAATGCACCCGGGTGGTCTGAATGCATATTACATTTTGAGAACATCGCAAACTCATATCTTTAGTTAAACTAAAGTTTTCCCAAGCTCAGTCAGGTAGTTCTGAAATACAAGTTGGTACCAAGCAAGATTATGGAGCCTCTGAGCAAAGTGTGTGCAGCTTGGCTTTTACCAACTACTGGATGTTAAAATTTTATGGCAAGAAGTTCTCTAATATTACAGTAGGTGAACAAAATTTAATTAAAATAATTTTTTACAAAATGTCATTATATGCAAACTGTCACTTAATCAGACTTCACTAGCACTCTTCATTTAGAGACTGTATGATATGGATTGAGTATAAATATGAATAAAATTGTGGTGTTCATGTCCTCTGAAGCCAAACTGTAATTTGTAATCTGGGTGTTACCATACAACAACAGCAATAGCTCTCAAACCTAGAAGACAACATTCAAAATTAAAAGTAACTTATTATACAGCTAACATACACTTATACAGCTAACATACTGGTTGGCTGAAATCCCCATGATCCTTTCTTCTTCTTTTTTTTAAATGCTTTAAACAAAAACAAAATCATGATATCTAAATTGGAAGTGAGTACTAATTTTTAGCTCGGAAGCTATTTATGAATAATTTAATATTTTTCTTAGCTTTCCAATTTTCTCATGACATTGGGTGACAAAGTTACATTTTGTCTTTCAATTTTATAAGTGTTTCTGGTTTATCTTTAGAAAATTTCATTTTGTACAATATAAATTAGATTATCACAATTCTTTTTTGAATATTTACATTGGCCACTTAAGTTTAGTCACATGTTAAAAAATAAATTTATTTTCGACTTTCGAAATTGGGTATGGAAAACTTAGGAAAATTTGTTATCGATCCATAAATATGCAGATTCCAAATACAAAGAAGATTTAAACTGTTAAAATAACTTCATCAGTTTTATTTTCTAGGACGTTCAAACTTTTAAAAATAGTAATGACATAAGTAAGAGTAAAAATTCCACAATATAATAATTTACACTACTAGCAATATTTTCCTATGTAAATATTGAAATGGAAAATTATCTTTTTAAAGAATAGGTACAATATTTGAAAATAAGTTAAGTTCAAGATCTATGACTCTAATACCTTTAAAATCTCAGGGATTGAAATTGAACTCTGCTATGTTGAATTAGATATTTGTATAACATAAAATATTGTTATAACTTAAACATAATTATCTGGCTGAACTTTCTGACTTTGACCCTTATTAACCATAAAACTATGAATAAGAAACTCCATCTTTACTTGTGCTGTTCTCATTTCATTCTATTCTAGAGAGGATATAATCAACTGTAACATTTTTGGTGAGCATTAAAATGAACACTAAAATTCAAATAATGAGGAATGATTTTTTAAAAAGCACAAATAGTTGAACTACCCCATTATTCATGGATTATTCATCAACGAATTCAACCAACTGTGAATCAAAAATATTTTAAAAATTGCATCTATACTGACCATGTACAGACATTTTCTTGTCATTATTCCCTAAAAAATATAGTATAACAACTATTTACATAGCATTTATGTTGTGTTATATAGTATGTTACCTAGAAATTAATGTACACAGTAGGTTAAATACATATATTATACCATTTTGTATAAAGGATTTGATTATCTGCAGATTTTGGAATTTACCAGGGGTCCTGGAACCAATTCCCACAATACTGAGGGATGACTATATTTAAACTTGGAAAACACTAGTAAAAAGTTTCAGTGACTTAAGCCTTAGTTGGGCATTCTGGATGCATGCAGAATATTCAAGAGAGAAATTTTACATACATTTTCAAATTTATTATTGACCCAGGACATTTTCTTACCATGACCCAAATGGAAGTTAGGACATTTAAGGACTGATATCTTAGCAACCTAATTCTGCAGCTAAATAAAAACCTGCAGACACAATTGTGCTCAACTCATCTAGGTTACCTGACAGAAACAAAAAGTAACTTCCAATGGTTGTAGGGCAATGAAGCCACATCAAATTGTAGGAAAATTAATTAATAACATCAAAAAATCCACAGTCTTTTACATACTTTTTATTACCTAAAACTCTTAAAGGCAACCCCACAGAGGTAGAGATTTAGATGTAGAGAATTTTAAATTTTGCTTATAAATATTTATCAACTGAATACCAAAAAATAAATATACAAGACCAGAGTTCTCAATTATGATGCTTCAATATAATTACCTGTGACCTTTTAAAAATATTTATGTCTCTGCAGCTCTGCTCAGGCACTCTGATGATTTAAGTGACAGGTCCTGAGCGTTGGTATTTTTGGAAAAGCTCCCCTCGTGGTTTCTAATGTGAAGCCAAACTTGAGAACCCCTGGTTTAGACATGACAGAGATTAACTCTCTCAAAGACAAAGAAGCTTATTTGCAGTGTACTTTTTATCAATTAATAATCTTTGCTTATATTTACCAGTTTATTATAAAGAATATTACAAAGGGTATAAACTAACAACTAGATACAGATAAAGAAGTACATGGGACAAGGTCTGAAAGGGTCTCAAGCACATGAGCTCTTGTCCTCATGAAGTTGGCATGAGCCATATGCATCCCATCATGTGGCTATGTTCATCAGCTCCTCAAACCCCGCACTTCAGGGACTTTTATGGAGGCTTCGTCATGTAGGCATGATTGATTATTTGCTCAATCTCCAGTCCTTCCTCTCTTTCCCAAAGGACAGGGGTGGAGCCATATGTTCCAAGCTTCTAATCCTGGTTTGGTCTTTCTGGTGACAACCCCCCACCGAGCAGCCCACCAAGAGTTAACTCATTAGGACAACAGATGCTCCTGTCACCTGGAAAATTCCAAAGGATTTAGGAGCTCTCTCCCTCAGGAGCCAGGATGAAAGACCAAATATTAGAACAAAAGATTTTCCTAGCACCCCTATCACTTAGGAAATTATAAGAGTTTTAGGAGCTTCCAGGAACCAGGGGCAGAGA